>NC_021160.2:5830243-5850865 GCF_000331145.2 Cicer arietinum | reverse complement strand
AAATTTACATATATCAAATTTTATTTTTTTCGGATAAAAATATGTTACCAATTACTTATTATTTGAGTTTTTCAAAAAAAAAATTAGTATATTAAAAAATTAAATAACCTAAAATGTATTAATTTTTTAACATATTGTCAGCATATTGTGAAGTTGATTTTTTTATCACATTATTGACATCAATGGCAAATCGTTCACAATGTCTTGTCAAGTTGCTTTCTCTACGGTCAATCGACGTCGACGAAAAAATCAGTGGTTGATTTGTCGTAGCACAAAGTTTTATTTGACAAAATTAATTGACACACCTGTTGATGTATTTGATAGTTAATTCAGTTTGTTAAAACAGTTAGTTAGTTTTCTGTTATTGAAATAAGTTTGTAATTGATGTGTATAGAGTTTGTAACACTTGTCTATAAATAATCCACTGGAATTGACTCTCATTCTTTATTTTTCTCTCTAAATATCCTATTTCTCTATATTGTAAGTGAATTATTCAATTCATAGTGACTTTAACACTTGTGAAACCGATTTCTTGTCGGAACTTGAGTTTTCGTAGAATATTTTTGTTTAACAACAAGTATAGTATATAATTTGCAATTTGCAAAACTCACTTTTAAAAATAAGTACAAGACCATAGAAGGAGCAAGGCCAAACCGTAATCATTGTGGAAAAATTGCTCATGAAAAACAAAGTACATTGATATAATTGGCTATCCACCTCACTAGGACCAATGAATAACATGTAATTAAAGCTGATAACCAACAAGAGCTAACTAGCATATGTACATCATCTTGAGTCTCAAAATGTGGTTTAAGTCAAGGAAATAGTAATTGTGATTCTTGACAGCAACTTGAAATGATTAAATAATTATATGCTCTCCTTTTACATCAAATTATTAGTAGTTGCAATTTAATGTTGTCTGATCACAAATTAACTAATGATATGAATTGCACATTTACTTATTCGATTAATGATTGTTTTATGTCCTAAACTGGAGGAAGACAATTGTGTCAGGTGAACTTTGTGATGGAATTTATGTGTTGATGACAAGAAATAAAGGAGCATCATTAGCACTCTATTTCCTTCACATGCCATAAATGGGGGTCACATGATCTTCACCTCCCAAATACTTGGCACTCAATTATAAAACTAGTGCATGATTAAACACTAATTTATTTTGTACCCTAATTCAATTTTCAACCACGGTATACTACTATTACTAGTACACCCAAACTTAAGGTGTGTAGCATAAAGACAAAGGTATGTACAGAAAATACTAGTAAACATTTTGAGAAGTGACAGATAGTACATGAAATGAAATTCATAACAATCATATGAATGAGATTGAAAGAAAAGACAAAGGAATCATCATAATTCTATTCAATCGTCGGGCAGATCCTCGAAGAATATTCTAGAAAATGTCAAGAATCTCAACTATTGAACGATTGCAAAGGGGACAAGAGCCTCTGTTCAGCCACAGCTCCCTAGAACACACCCTGCAAAAAGTGTGTCCACATGGAATAAACGCCGCACCTCTATTCCTTCCCATGCACACGCAACACACCGAATCATTCCCTGCCACACTGCCTACTTTTCCTTCCAACTCAGCCGTTACCGCCACCGCTTCCCCGTTTTCCGTTTCCTCCAACAACCGCATCAGCGACACTCTCCACGGCGTCCCCGGCGTCCTTCCCGCACCGGGGATAGTTTCTCCCGGCGGTCCACGGAGTTCTCTCTCTGCCGACAACGCCGCCGCTAAATTCATACTCGACGAGCCCGTCGGAATCTCCGGGCCCACGCATATATTCGGATCTTGATTCGGATCCGTATCCGGAAGTTGCTGTTGTTGTTGCTGCGACGATTGAGTTGAAGAACGAAATCCCCATGTGGCCCCACAACAACCGATGAATCCTAGCCGCTCTTTGAAACTACGCCTCCTACGAGGCTCTCCATCAACACCGTCCATTTGCTCCCTTAACAAACCTAGAATCGTTCTTGTCTCCCTCTGAGTCCGAACCGGTTCTTGCAATAACAAACCGAGCTGACTCATCTCTCTCTCTCTCAATGATTTGAGAGTAACATTGAAGAATGAGTGTTAGAGGCAGTGCATAGAGATCTCGTGAGATTCTTCGAAGTTGAATGGCATTTAAAGGAAGAACCAAACAGGGAACAAGAAACAAAACGGGTTTTTGGTGAAAGCGACTTTGAATAGTTTGGTAATGGAATTGAGTGTTTAATTAATATACTACTTAGGCTGGGCACGCATTGCAAGCTTCAATATTAAAGAAACGGAATAAAATATTTAAAAAAGAAATATTAATTGTGTGTGAAATGAAAGCAAGTGAACAAAGACAAAATGGAAGGAGAAGAAGAAGGAATGGATTTCTTTATAATCTCCGTGTTCGAGTAAAGGAGCACGAATAATTTGTTATTTCCAAAATAAATGTTGCATATCATATCACGCATATAATAAATGAAATAAATTTAAATTTTATTAAATTACTATCTTTATTAATGACTGATGTAGGGAATCATTTATAATAATAATTATAAAGTAAATATATAATATATCAATTAATATTGGTGAAGAGTTGATCCACATCTTTTTTTAGATGATATATAAAAATTAAATTTAAAATTTTATAATTGTATGAATTAATTATAATAATATTTATTATTTTTTATATAAAAAATATTATTTTGCAAATATGATAATTAATTATTGTGAGATAAAAGATTACATTATTACTACTAATACTATTTATTTACTCAAACCTATTTTTATTTCTAATTTTTGGTTTGTGTGCATTTTATGCAAATTTTACTATAAAAATATGATTAAAATAATTTAAAATCGTTTATTGTTTCTAATTTCTTTTGCAAATTATTCTAATTGTTTGTATATAGGTGTCCTTGTTTTGTTGCCGGCCTCAGCAAAGTCAAAAGCCGTTGAAGGCGGCACCCACCAACCAAGGTTTGGGCCAAATGGTGTTTGCATTCTTGCGGCGAAGGATTAGTATTATTTTCTTGAAGACACTTTAGTTGCATCATAATCAACCCAACAACTCATAATTTTGGACTTTTAATTCATTTTTGAAGTTAAAGATCATCAATTGATTTCACCCATTCGTTCCTTAATAGAGTCGAAAATGTTGAATGGTTTAGGTGTTTTTGGTGTAGTGGAATTTAAATGTTTAGTTAATTCTTTTAAAGAAAGTTAGGAAAGTTAGTTGTTATTGTAAGGGTTGGTTTATAAAAAAATATATATATTTTACTTGTCATGAGGGTGTATAAAGGACGAGGTAGATTAAATTTAAATGATTTTAATTTAACTTTAAAATCAGTTTAGACCAAAATTTTGATTTGAATTTGACTCTTAACTTTGATAAAAATGTAGCGAAATAAATATAAAATCGAGTTAGCTAAGACAAATTACTTAGTTATAATAAATAAATATTTAAAAAAAATATTCAAAAAATAACTCATATCTTACATAATATGGAATTATACAATTTGAAAAAAGAGACGAAACATAACTAAATAAATTATTAAGTAAAGATAAACTACTAATACAAACACCGTCAAATGAAAAAAAATATTCTAATATGACTCATTTTTTATTCAACTTTAGACTATAAATGTGAATAATAAAAAATTTGGTTATTTTTTAAATATTGTGAAATTAATAATAATAATAATAATAGTAATAATAATAATAATATAAAATAATTGTTTGTCCATAAAATAATTTGAGACGAGATAGGTAACCTAAGAAGTAACTCAAATTGCAGTCTCTCTTTCTTCTATATTTCTATTTTGTCTCAATTTTTATGAATCCGATCAGACCCGATCCAAACCTTACGGTTTGAGACATGTTGATGGACCAGATCAGATTTTGTACACCGCTATATGTGTATAAAAAATTATGTAATAAATAATAGTAGTATATAAATTTGTTTAGGGTATGTTTAGATGAAGAATTTTTGGGAGAGGAGGGAAAATGAATGATTTTGGAGAGAAAGAAAGGGCTGACTTTTCTTTTTCAATTAGGAAAACTTTAAAATGTTTCTAATAGGGACTTTAAATGTTTTTGAAAATGAATTAAGTGCGATTCAAGTATTATATGATTGCTTTCAATTTTTATAAAATATCAAATACATATCACAATATAGACTTAGACTTTTAGAGTCATTCCTCTTAAAATTCTTCAAAATTCAACTACCAAATTTATCTTTAGGGATTTAGTTATTTTTTATTTTGTAATCCTAAAAAAAATTGATTCAAATAAATAACAAAGTGATTAAATTGATTGGAGATGTTCAATTTAATAAACTAATGTGTTATCATTTTTATAATTTAATAAACTAATTTGTTAATCCCTCTAGTTCTTTTTATAAGAGATAGTTAGATTAAAATATAGTCAAAAAAAAGTTGATGCATCAAATTCATATTGTGAACCAGATACATCAACCTTTATTGACTATATTTTAACTCAATTGTCTTCTATAAAAAAGATTGAATGAAGTTCTTCATAATTTTAGATAGTTTTAATTGCAGTTTTAGTCGTCCTACTTTTATCAATTCACGAAATTGATTTCTCTATTTTAAAAGTCAACAATTTTAGTTTATCCCTCTCATTTTTTTAATTACAAAATGGTGACGTGACATGTTTTAATGATACAATGATGTAGAATTATTAATACTCATAAAATTAAAATAAAACATGATAAAATATTAACTTTCAACTTCAAATATTTTTTATATTTGTAATTTAAATAATGACAAATAAATAATTGATGAACCTAGATAGTTTTATATAATGAAACTGTATGTTACGTTATTTAAAAAAAAAATATCAAATTATTGTTGTTTTAATTTAAAAATCTGATAAAAAAATTAAAATTATTAATTTTTAAAATAGATGGACTATTTTCTAAAAACAAAATGATTAAAGTTACAATTAAATTTAAATTATAATAAAAATCCTAATTATGGTAGGTAGGAGAGCGTGATTACGTCAAATTAGTTAAGAAAAAGAGAGGAAAAAAAAGAACTACTATGATAAAGGTGATAGGCAATGCAATGATGTTACCGATAATAACGCAAAAATTGTAAATTGCGTAGGATACTTTTTTATTTATTTAATATATTGCCATGGGTCTTGGGCAATATGGCAGACCTAATGTACCCCTAAACAAAGATTAGGTGTGAAGATGTTATGACGCCGCTCTTTTTCTTTAATTAGTTGTCCCAATGTTTATTAGTCACACTTTCAAAAACAAATTGTCTTTAAAGAAATACTACCTTATTTTCAATTCTTGATGTAGCAGTAATTATTTTCTAACTATAATCTTATATACTTTACTTTATATTTATAATATTATTAATGGATATATCAATGTGTAATATGAATAATTTAATAAACTTGATATTTTATTTCTTTTATAGTCTTTTCTTTTTCTTGATGTGTAATTTTTTTCTTGTATAAAATAAATAAATGTAACATTAGCTATGTGATAGAGTAGGATGATAATAGATATCTATAAATATTGATTAATAGTAGTTACTTTTTATCCACTATATTAAATAAAATTATACTTGTATTTTATCTATAGCTATACAGATATTTACCTAACGAGTATTTAGTAGATTTTTAAATATTTGTGAATATTATTAGATATGCACGAACATCATATTTTTTAAATAAAAAAAAAATTGTACCAATTTTTTATTGCAATTATATATAATGTTGTTTTCTTCTCTTTTGTCACACAAAAAAATATTCACATAAAAATATTTAGCACACAAACAAAATGCATAACAAATTAAATTTCATCATAAAAGAATATATACATTTTAACATGGAAACAAAAATGCATTACAATAATAATTTTATTAATTTATTAATGGATATAATATTTGTCTTTTGTATCTATTAACTAATTGATAGTTAAAATATTTATTTGTTTTATCTGCGTGCATCTATTAAACCACTTATGTCTGGCGTGGATTTTATCTATGGATACTCATAAGCACAAATTTTTTTTCTAGTGGCAAAGCTTTAACAAAATTTAATTATATATAGTCAAATTTTAAAATTTTAATTAATAAATTACATAAATTAACTAGAGTTGTCTATAACATTTGAACAATGATTTCGAGTATGACCAGTTAACCGATATAGTTCACATTTTTTTGACATTTTTTCTCTAATGTCTATTTCAGTTCCAATACGGATACTATTTAGACGATATTTTTTAATTCTCCGCATTTCAATGTTTCACCTTTATTTGCGGGCCAATATTCTTCATTGTGTATAGATGAAAACTCTTCTTTGTAGATGTTGAATACATTAACAACCCCGTACACATCAGATAGATGCACTAAATAGTTTTGACGAGTGTAAGAAGATGCAACTATGACATGTGAACAAGGCACGGATGCAGCCTGAAATTTTCAACAATCACACTATTTTCTTTGAAGGTTGACTTCAAAATAAATAATTGGTTGCACCTCTCTTAGGTTTACTGTTTCATGCACCATGAAAGAATAACAATTTCAGTTGAATTGCATGACTTAGTGAGTATTAGACTTACCACCTTCATATTTAATCTTGTCCATTCAATCGTCTATGTATACTTCGACCATAAGCTAATGATGCATGATGTTGTTGTCCCCTTTCTGCATATAAGACTCACAATCTATAGTATGTTGATTGTACCAAAACAGTGATAGGGAGATTGTGTGTGCTCTTAAGCATTGTGTTGATTGACTCGACAATGTTTGTTGTCATGTGTCTCCATTGTCGACATTTAGAATATGTCATAGTCCATTGTTATGGGGATATTATCGACCTATCTTAAAGCTTATGAATTTGTCATCCTAATTTCATTGCGGTAACATTTGAATGATGCCTTACTTAATGCATATTCTATTATAAATGATGTAAAAAATTATCAAGTATTATAATATAATCCTTAAATGATTTAAACCAATTTATGAATACATAGTTTGGTTTTGCAAAAAATCCAAACGATTAATTTATGTAGAAAACCAATTTGTTGATCCTCGTGTCAATCCACACCAACCTCCACCACAATCTACCTAACATTTTTCCATGAATTCCAAGAATCAATGCCCAACACAACACAATAAAATCACTATTATATACCAACACCTCCCGACACTCGACCGCCTCCTCATACTTGTTCTCACACAACACATCAATCTTGCGGGTTCACGCCAGAGGAACAATTTAATTTTGACAGCCAATAACCACATCAAAAAGACAATCGTCGATTATCATTAGCATCAGGCGAAGAAGAATTGTTGTATAACACATTCAATACTTGTTATTATACACTTGAGTCCACTACACAATTACTTAATAATATGGATATACTATTTTAAATCAAATATCCATCTGAACTCAAAGGTGAAAGTAGTTCTTCTGCAACACTTCCTCTTCGACATCCTCAAGAGCAAGAAGTTGAAAATCAAGAAGAAGAACAAACTCGTGATGTACCAAGGAGTTATCAAATTTGTGATGTTTTTTTATGATATATATATATATATATATATATTGTTAATTTATAAAAAAAAAAAGATTTTTTTGGTTGAAATATAAAGAAGTTGCCTTTAGGAAACTTGAGTTTGCAAAAACCACTTATAATTAAGAAAAAAAAATTTGATACATAGTTTTTAAAATTGAGTATTTTGATCATTTTTTTTTTCGAAATTAGATTAGTTAATAAAACTTTAATCAATTACTAAAATATAAAACATTTAAAATATTTTATTTAATGTAAATAGTTAATAAAATATATATTAAATACGTAATTAATAACATATTTGTATCTTTTAATAGGTCTTTATTATAATGGTAATTCTCATCACTTTTAAACCAAAAAATTAAAATATCCCTCTATTATTCCATTAAAAACAGAAAAATACATTGAGTCACATTAAAAACATATAACTCCGTTAAAGAATCGATTTATTTTTAAATACTACTAAATAACAAAGAAAGCTACAATCCAAAAACAAAGTTTGTCAATTCAATTCATCATACAAACTTCAAATATTAAACAGTAAGAATAAGTAGGTTAAAAAAACTGTGTCTTGACAACACATCAATCTTGCGGGTTCACGCCAGAGGAACAATTTAATTTTGACAGCCAATAACCACATCAAAAAGACAATCGTCGATTATCATTAGCATCAGGCGAAGAAGAATTGTTGTATAACACATTCAATACTTGTTATTATACACTTGAGTCCACTACACAATTACTTAATAATATGGATATACTATTTTAAATCAAATATCCATCTGAACTCAAAGGTGAAAGTAGTTCTTCTGCAACACTTCCTCTTCGACATCCTCAAGAGCAAGAAGTTGAAAATCAAGAAGAAGAACAAACTCGTGATGTACCAAGGAGTTATCAAATTTGTGATGTTTTTTTATGATATATATATATATATATATATATTGTTAATTTATAAAAAAAAAAAGATTTTTTTGGTTGAAATATAAAGAAGTTGCCTTTAGGAAACTTGAGTTTGCAAAAACCACTTATAATTAAGAAAAAAAAATTTGATACATAGTTTTTAAAATTGAGTATTTTGATCATTTTTTTTTTCGAAATTAGATTAGTTAATAAAACTTTAATCAATTACTAAAATATAAAACATTTAAAATATTTTATTTAATGTAAATAGTTAATAAAATATATATTAAATACGTAATTAATAACATATTTGTATCTTTTAATAGGTCTTTATTATAATGGTAATTCTCATCACTTTTAAACCAAAAAATTAAAATATCCCTCTATTATTCCATTAAAAACAGAAAAATACATTGAGTCACATTAAAAACATATAACTCCGTTAAAGAATCGATTTATTTTTAAATACTACTAAATAACAAAGAAAGCTACAATCCAAAAACAAAGTTTGTCAATTCAATTCATCATACAAACTTCAAATATTAAACAGTAAGAATAAGTAGGTTAAAAAAACTGTGTCTTGATTTTCCATTTATAGCTTGGGGTCAATAAAGGCAATGATATTTCACACCAAGACTTAACTAGAAACAAATAATTAATAAACATTGTAATTCAAATGTGTTTTTCTGTATTAACCATAAAAATCATGGTTTTAAATGGTAGTTAGTTAAGATTGGGAATAAGTCAAGTCAGATCAAATTTTGAAAAATTTGAATCTGGCCAACAATTATGCATAAGTTTGGGCTACGATCTATCATATATATTTTTTTTTTCTGGTCTGACCTAACATTTTTAAAGTCTTGTTTGACATGAAATCCTATTTAAAAGCATTATTCACATAAAAACATTTAAATGTTATATTTTACATTTTTTTAAATAGGCTAAACTATGCCTTTATATAAAAAGAAAACTAATAAAATTATAATCAAATTTAATAAAATTATAATCAAATTTAATAAAATAATAACCAACTCACTGCAACAACCTTCTAAGAAAAAAAAATGAATTCATAATTAGTCATATACACATATAAGTTACATGTTATATCCATATCAATTTATGTGTTCTACCCATACCACATGATGCTCTCCACATACCAATACCAATGTACATATTTATATATATTAAACAAAAAATAATTTTTCTAACAAAATGATTTAAAAAAAATCTGAAACAAAACACCCTTTAAACCCTAAAATATGATTTTTGGTTTTAAAGAATATTTTTTTTCCTGAAACAAACACACCCATCATTACCTCTCAAACAAATATGCAACGACTACTGAGTGATTGTCTAATTGAACAACTACAGAATATGGAATGACTACTGAATGTGGAATGAGTGATTGCCTAATTGATAGACCTAAAGCCCGAGTCTAGCCTTTTTATTAAATAGGTCATGTCAAGTCAGACTATAAGTAGATCAGGCCATAGGCCCCTGGCGGACGGCCTATCATATTCTCACCAACAACAACTATATTTTTTAATATTGTAAATTTTAAAGTCACTACAACAGCTTTACAATGTAACCGCAATTACAACTCTAACCAAAATATAAAACCGTGATGAAAACTATAAAAGCAGATATGAGATGCCTCATAATCTGAAATAAGTATTTGGAAATGAAAATCAATATTAAAAGCCAAAAAATACCCAACAAATTAATGTTGGTGACACCTTTAAAACACACTCCAATATAAGGTAAAAAGGCATTTCATTCAATATATCATTTCCCCATTTAAGTCATATCTTAAAAATAAAGTTTATTACAAAATACATTTAAAAACATAATAATAGTAATAATGTCCCAAAATACCAGAACAAATTTCATTCTAAAATCCTAACTAATTCAAACCACCTTCCTCCTAATTTCGAACTCTGAATTCCAACACTACATTAGCGGCTGGTCTTCCTAACTCTGCCTAATATCCCTACATATGCAAATTAACATTTTCTTTTATATGTTAAAACAAATGCATATAAATGAAGTCATGTAAAAGAAAAACTGATAATTATCAAGTACTATATATCATTCTTTTACAAAATGAGTTTCTAGATAAATTTGAACGCGTGAATTGGAAGAATAGAAGTGAAATAGCTTCCCTTGTTATTGATTTTGACGAGTAGTGACCTTAAATTGGAACTCCTAAAACATGAAAAATTTAAGAGATATGTTCACTTTAATTTTTTCTATGGAAGTAAGATCAAATAATTCCAAACTGAAATGCTAATTATTTGCTTCAGTTTTGTGTATAAGTTACAAGCAAATCAGTAGAAGAAAGTGAGTTTAATTATAGCAATAGGAAGCTAAGGAGATGTAGGAAGGAAGAAAATAAATTGAATGAAAGTGAATGAAAGGAGACTTGTCTTCTAGTTAATTAATAATAATACAAACCAAAACAAATTCATTAATTCAAGGAGAGTGTCATTCAAAAACACAATCAAAGTACGCAATCATCAAAAAGAATATTCACACAATTCATAATTATGAAAAAAATTAACATAAATTTAAACAAATAAACAATGAAAGAGAAAGTTACTTTCAAAAAATTGAAACTAAACTTTCAACATATTCCAGGGCAGTTTCAAGGTGTCCATCACAGGTAGTTTCATTATCGGCAATAGTAATGTTTATTTCCTCTACTGTATTATATCTCCAATTATAGAAAATTGGTTTGCGTTGATGACTCATAAGTATATGGTATTGATGACTCTTAAGTATGAGTGTATCCTCAAAAAGAAATAACGGCACTACATGAAAATCAGGATGCTGAGTCTGGTAACTAATTTGAAGAAATTGGACCCAAGACTCTTCCACCCCAAATATTTGCATCTTCCATATAACAAAATTGATTTTGTTGGGAGAATAAGAAAAACAAAGGCAGTCCCCCAATACACCAAGGGTTGGCATGTAAGGCGGCATTTCATCAAAACCACGAGGCAGCATGTATTGGTTGTATGTCTCAGTCCCCAAATCAAGTGAAACAATACGAAACTGTTCAACTGTTATAGCAACCTTAAGAACACTATAGGGAAAATCATTGTCCGACGCCAACCAGTTAAGAGTTCCACTAAAATACACACCTCCACTCTTGCATATTCTCCCCACAGGTACAACTGGAAAACTTTCAATATCTCTCCAAACATTATCACCCACAGTGAGAATTCTTACAGTGCTTGTGAGATTATTTGTGATATGAAACGCCACCACCTTATAAGTGTCCGTTGAATTGTCATAGCCAAACTTGAAGTTGAAATCTCGAAACCAGTAATATTCGCTTGGAGAGTTGGCAGAATCGCGAAAATACCCAATTTTTGGAGACAGTGTCCTTGTGGCTGGGTTCCATATAAGAATCCAGTACTCTCGATATGTATTGGTGAAAGAATAACTCGTCAAACAGATCAATCCATTGCAGGAACCTGCTGTTTTATGAGAGCAGTCCTTGTCATTCGATAGGTAGTAAGAATCAACGGAAAGTTTGAAAGACGGGTTATGGAGTAAATGACTTTTGGGGTATAGAAGGCAATACACCTCACCATCCCTTTTTTCAGTGTCGACCAATTCTGATAATGGATGCCGCTTCATTAGTGTGAAGAGCGTTTTTCGTGTTGCTGATCTCTTGAGGTGCAATTTCACGAACACAGGATCCGAGATTAGGGCTCTCCAAGACTTATTCACGCACCTCAATCGTAAAAGAGATTTCACTGATAGTAAAGAAAGTACCTCAGCTATTAGATCGTCATAGAGGACCACCGGCGATGGAGTCATACACGTGGCTGATTGTACATCCATGTTTGCCGTTCTGCTTGAAACCCTAAAAACAGAATGCCATAGAGAAGAAGGATGTAATATGTTGTAGAGAATTGCAAATCCGAGCTTTTATATAGATTAGGGTTTAAGTGTATTATTCAATATCAAAATACACTTTTATATAGTATTTTAAAAACAAAGTAAATCTCAACATTATTACTCTCCCATTATTTTAACAAATAAACTACTTTCTCACCTAATTAAGGTTTTATACTATAAATATCATAGTCCTTTGTGGTATAAAAGATACACAATTTCGATTTACTTTTCACTCTTTTTAAATAATCAATTACTTGAATGTAAGAGTATTTCTAAGTACCACAATTCCCTAAGAATGAAAAACTATCTATGAATCAAATGTAACCACCCTTTCACTCTTCTCAAATAACCACTTACTTGAATGTCAGAATATTTTAAGTACCACAAATGAAAAATTATTTCTGATACAAATGTAACCACCATTCTTATTCCAAATAGCATACTTACATGTATGAAATGTACATCTTAAATCCAATACTCATTTACAATTACATACAAAAATTCAATTGACTATTCAACATATACCCCATGTAAGCATAAGTAACAAACATTTAAGTACATTGACAACTCCATAAACTTTTTTTTAACGAAATAACTGAAAATTTAAAACAAAGTCTATGGCATGTATGTTATGAGAATTAAGGAAAAAAATGTAAAAAAAAAACTAATTCGTTAGAATAAAGTAACTCAATTCAAGCTTAAGTGAAACTAAGTTGACGTCATCAACGGATGAGATATGGTAGCAGTGAAATGCCACTCGAATTTATAGTTGGTTGATCCTTTCCAAAATATGTTGAACGTATTAGTTGATTGAATATCTAAAGTAAAATATATCGAATAAATTTGCCTATAACATATTTAAATAATTTATACGTCTCTTTAATTTTTTATTCATGATTGTAAGTTTGTAACTCTTTTCTCTGCAACAGTCATAATAAAATATCATTGCCATCATTTTTATAGGACTTTCAATATGTAATAGATACAAATTGAACACTAGCATATATAGCACAAGCCTTTGCGATGAACTGAAATGTTGTTACAGTAATGGGATAGCAGTACGAAACTCGCGTGTCACTTTGCCAAAACAACAAACTGATAAGTAGAAGATTCTAGAGTAGCCACGATACCAAATTGCCCATGGTTTAGTTTTGTTCAATTCAATTTCACACAGACCGCACAATTTTTGGGGATTTTTGCATCAATTTTGTTTTTTGTATTTTTATTTCCCAATTATGTGTTTTTCTCGTTGCAAGTCCAAAGCCTCAAATATCCACTTGTCGTATGTTCTCTCACCGGGCCCATTCGATATGACCTCTTGAACTGCCTACGAAGGCCTTGACGATATTTTTGGTAACAAAAATGTTTCTTTTCACATTTATTTTTTCGTAACATGCGACTTGTGTTAATTGTATATAAAAATAGTTTTTTTATGGAAACATACAAAAATATAGTTAAATAGTTAATTATATCACGATAGAGATTAATTACATTTTTAATTGTGATTTGAAATAATTAATTATTCAACTAAATTAAGTACATTTTACTTATATGAATAACTAGGGGATGTCCAAATGTTTAAAATTGGATGTACCATTAATATTTTGGTAAAGATTTTATTGTATTATAAACCGATATTTCCCTTCCCCAAAATACCTGATATTTTCCTTTTGTTATGCATTTCACTTTTGTTGTTTTAATTGTAAACCGACATTTCCCTTCCCCAAAACACCTTAAAAATGTAAATAAATTTTTTGGTTAATATTATTAGAAAATGCACAACAAAATTAATTGTTAAACAATGTAAACTTTTATCTCATAAGGTCTCATTGGTTGTCATAAGAAAATGAAAAAAAAAAAAAAAAATATATATATATATATATATAAGAGAAAATCCAAGAAAATAAAAAAATGTGACAAATAAAAATTTAAAATATTGTTTGGTATAAAATAAAAAGAAGAGAAATAACAAAACTAGAAATGTTAATTATTTTAAAAATAAAAGAACGTCTTACAAAATAACACGAAATTAAAAATAAATAATAGTGCACAAATAAAAATATTAATAGTAAAATTAAATTTATTATTATTTTTTCTCCATTTTAAAGAGATTGTAAAAGATGATAAATTTTGTTAATTTTTTCACTTGTTATTTATCTCTTCCTTTACTACTCTGTAACTCATTATCATCTCTTATATAGTTCTCATAAACCAATCCCACCGCTATTTTTGAGTTAGAAAGTTAACTTTGTAGTATAAAAAGTTTAACTTCAAACTATTATTCCAATTTTAAAAAATTTACTAAAATTATTCTTTTAAAAAAAAGTTACAACCATTTTACTAAATTAAGTATTTTTATATTTAAAAAAAAAAAAGAATGAAAGGAGAAGATTGTCTTTTGATCTCAAGTCCACACTCTTCTCGTTTCATTAACAAAAAATCGACAACGTTTTCGTGCACCTCTAAATACTGAAAAGAGATCTCAACCGTTTTGTTTCTTACCACAACGAAATCTCAATCGTCGGTAATCATCGCGTGTTGTTGGAGTCTTATAAACCCACCGCTTCCCTTCTCTACTGAAGTCTCTGTTTTCCTCTCTCAACAAACAAATGGCTTCTCTCTCTCACCTCAACCAACAACTTCTCAGCACAAACACTCTCCCATTCACTCCTCTCAACTCCACACCTTCAATTTCGCCACCGACCATCGGATTTCGCAGCAAGTCTTTCGGAAGACCGATTGTCGCATCGGCCGATGTTTCGAGGCGGGTGGTCTACGTCCATGCCGTGACTAGCGACGATGAGTGGGGTCCAGATAGGGATGTGCCTTATGCTGGTGTGGCGGTTGCGGTGGAGGAGAAACCGGTGGAGACTGAGACGGATAAACTGAAGAAGGCTTTGGTGGATAGTTTTTATGGGACCGATCGTGGACTTAAAGCGAGCAGTGAAACGAGAGCGGAGATTGTTGAGCTTATTAGCCAGCTTGAAGCTAAGAATCCAACCCCTGCTCCCACTGATGCATTGACTCTGCTCAACGGAAAATGGATTCTCGTGTAAGCAACTTTTTATTTTTATTTTTTAATCTTCGTTATTATAAGAGTCTATAATTTTTCTAAGTTCATTCTATTCTAAAAAGTCATCTAAGTTTATGAAAAGACAAAATATCTCTTTTCGTCGCCAATTTTGTCAAAATTAGATGCAGTTGATTTGGATTCTTCCTCTGAGAGAATGATTTTATGTCATTGGTTGATTCCACTAGGAGGGCTAGGAGTGATGGCTTTTATAATAGAAGAATTGAGGATTTTCAATTTCGGGGATTGTCATTTGATTTACTCGTTTATTTTAATTTTTGTGTGTTTATAGCAAAATCCTTATTTAATGATAAACAAAGTGTAAATTTCTTATTTAATCAACAAAAGAATTGCTCACGTGTTGGGTGCTTCCGCGGTGTCAATTAAATAGGAGTTGTTAATTTTACTGCCAATGACTTGTGGTCCAAGAGAACTAAGGGGGATATTTTTTTTTAAATATCCTATTTTTACAACAAAAGATTAAATATTCTATTTAAAATTAAGCACCAAACCACTCTTTTTTTCACCCTATATATATATATACTTTTTTTTTTTTCTTTTTAAATTAGAGTAGTTTGAGTCTTTTACACGGTTGTTAGGCTGTTATACGATGCCTCTTTGGCTTTTATAGTAGTTTGAGTCCACTTTTTGTGTGGGATATTATCCATCCACCTTAAAGTCTCTTAATCTGTCATGCCAATTTGCAACAAAATGTCCGAATTTATGAAGAATCACTTAAACATCTATTGATAGAATTGAAATGTACCTCAGGGATAGAGTGCAACAAGTAACGGCAGTCTGTAGTTTTTGTTATCCAACTAACAAACATGTGGTTGGATTTGTGGTTTCGTAGGTATACATCCTTTGCAGGTTTATTTCCATTGCTGTCGAGTGGAACACTGCCATTAGTTAAGGTTGAAGAAATATCTCAGACTATTGACTCTGAAGCTTTTACTGTCCAAAACTCTGTTCGGTTTGCTGGTCCATTGACTACCACCTCCATTAGTACCAACGCCAAATTTGAAGTTCGAAGTCCAAAACGTGTTCAGGTTTGCCCTTGATCCTTCTTTTCCTGTTTTTTTTACCCTCCAATTTCAAGAAGAAATGGGTTGTGGTGGTTGGGGTTTTAGACATAGAGGTAGGTAAATAAATTCTGAGTAAACTATTTTGGTCATAGATTGAATTTCAATACTACTAAATAATTTAACTTTAATTGAAGTGAATTAATCACGTAAGTACAATCATTTGATACTCTTTTTTGAGTTTAGTAATAAGTCATTAGATATATTAGATGGTTTGGTAAATATTCAAACCGGTTCTTGAGAAAACAAGATTGACGTCTATTTAGTGTGTATGGATCTCCCACAAGAGAGAGAGAAGTTTTATCTCTCTAGATAGAACGATTCTCAAAGCTAGTGCATCCCTAGATCTTATGGTTTTCACAATTGTTGCATTGTGCAGCTGTGGTAGAGGATCTAAATATCCGTTGATAATAAAAAAAATTGAATATAAATTGAGATGAATATTATGAAAAACCAATTATGAGACATTTGAGATTATTTTTTAGGGTCATGCTAACAAGTGTCCATAAAAAAGAAATAAAATATAACTTTTGAATAAAAAATTACACTTTTTACAATTTCAAAATATGAATTACATAAATTCTAATATATTTTTTCTATATTTAAACTCTTAACAAGTGTCTTTGAGACACTTGATAGCGTTTCCATTTTTTATTTTTTTTTTTATCATCAAATTAGTACTCTTTTTATGGATCAGATAGTTTTTACTCTAAATTCTTAGGGTGGTAGAATTGAATTTGGACAAACAAGTGAATTTAAGCATATCACAAGATAATTATTTAAGCTATTGATCTCATCTTGCATGTTATTCAGATCAAGTTTGACGAAGGTATCATAGGCACTCCACAACTGACAGACTCATTAGAGATACCAGAAAACGTGGAATTTTTGGGGCAAAGGATTGATCTTACACCATTCAAAGGCATACTTACTTCTGTCCAAAACACTGCCTCATCAGTTGTGAGAACAATTTCCAATCAGCCTCCATTGAAGTTCCCAATTTCAAACAACAAGGCTCAATCATGGTTACTTACTACATACCTTGATGAAGAACTACGCATCTCAAGGGGTGATGGCGGCGGTGTGTTTGTTCTTATCAAGGAAGGCAGTTCTCTTTTGACAAACCAAAGAAACTAAAGAAATTATATTGGTTTACTTTCTTGGTCATTATGTAATAATACATGTTGTTCACTTGTACCTATTCATAAATAAGCAATGATAGATAAAACTATATTATTATACTTGTTAATTTGGGGATTGAGTTGCAAATGCCTCTATCTAATCTTTGAGAAGTATAAGGTTACTTAAATTTGTCCAACCTCTAAAGTAATCACAAGAGGTTTTGTTAGATAGACCTCAACCAAATTTTTATGAGCTCCCAAAATTCCATTAAAATCACCAATCAAGCTCCGAGGCCCTATATCTCTTTGTTGATGAGAGATCAATTTCAAACACCGTAGACTCTAAATGACTTGCACAAAGTCTCCAAAGATTAGGAATATACTGACTTGTTAAATTGGAAAAAAGAACTTAAGCCGCAATTGTCTCCAAAATTGTGAAGGAAATTTGCCACAGGACATTCATGGTTCTACTGTGAATATAAATCTGGTTTATGTTTATGGGAAATGTTAAGAAGAACACTCGTTAAGAGAAAACAAAAAAGAAAATATATTTTTTAAAGTTTTGTATTCAATGATTTGTGAAATCTTAAAAAGTGCTTTCTTTTTTACATTAATTTTTTTTCCTTTACAAATACTGTGAAAACATTTGTTAGCATGAGACTATGTTAATTGCACAATCTTTTAAATACCAACCTTGTTTCAAGGTTTCCACTTTCCAACACCTCTAGCATCCAATAGAAGACTTTCATTGAGAATGTTGTTTGTTACCGAATCTCATCTTTAAATCAAATATAAAAGAGTCATATTCACTATTTTACCGTCAAAATGTATTGAGATTGAACATGACTCTTTTATGTTTAATTCAAACACGAGATGACCGAAATCAATTGTTACCCGTTTTAAATTGAATACCGTACAAATCAGTTTTCAAACTGTGATTTCTTGCCTTTTTCTTACTTTTTTACTTCTTTAAAAAGAATAAAAACTTATTTGAATTCTTATTCTATTGGATTCTTTAAATCTTATGTTTGATCAGCTCAAGATTTTGACTGAGCATCCAAATCTCTATTCAAATTAAAATGAGTTTTAAAATGTTGTTGATAAGTTGTTTCTCTTACCAATGATAAATATAGAACGAGAATAATGAAGAGAGAAAAAAAACAAATAATCTATTAGGATTTCATTAACCAAATGAACAAAAAACTTAATGTGATAAGGTTACAATAAGTATATATACAAAATAATAGAAAAGTCTAAAATACTGTTAATATATAATAATATTATTTAATAATTTTCACTCCTATTTTGTTAACAACAACGTCATTTTCCAATCTCTCGTCTAAAGTTGCTTCCAAATAATTTCATTTTTGAACCTCGACTTGTGATTTAGTTTTTTTAAGGTTGTCATTATTTGAATCAGTAGGAGAATTGAAATGCAATGATTCATAATTAGAATCACAATCATTATAGATTTTCCATATTCATTATTATAAATATTATATATAATATATATTATACTTAGTGGTTGATTTTCTTGTTGAAATTTAATTCCTTTGGCTATAGGTTTAAACATAGATGTGATTACTTTTTAAGGTCAAAAATATTATTGGTTAAGTTTGTTCAAGTTTTACTTTATGTAAGTTTTGTCTAATATTATTTTGCCAGCTTTGTCTAATGTGCACAAACAAAATAATTTTATATTATGAATAAATTTATGTTTTATTATTAAATTAATAAATAGAATTATATTTTATTTTATTTAATAGTGAGACTTATTAATTTATTGATGAAAACAAATACATTGTCCAAGCCTTACTTCACTTTTAAAAATAAAGACTAGTTTGTTAGAATTACAAGAAACAAAATACACTGGACTAAAACTCTAAAGGGCAGGGTGTCTACTGTCTAAGGCAAAAATATAATTGAATTAAATATATTTGTAATTTCTATAAAATTTTCAAATAATATTTTTAATCTCTTCAAAATTTATTCTTAATTTTCTTCTTCCATATATTTTTTTATTAACAAATTTAATTCTTACCGTTAATTTTCGTAAGTCATCACACTTGTTAAAAAGAAGTCCACGTAACACCTATTACATAATTTTTCAATAATGCGACAATGGTGATTCAACAAAATAATTTTTATTTAATACAACAAAATTACGAGTCCACCAACTATTGTTAGAATATTATGCTGATATGATGCAACAATTTTAGAGATTAAATCGATTCATTACTCTGAGTCCAACTTTACCCACTCCATTTTCTAAAAAATCAAATATGATAGTGGAAGTGTAATTTTGGATGAATATAATTTAAAAATATACTTTAAAATGATACTAAAACAATTTTTTTCCCTTTTGAATACGTACTTTCGAAGTAATTCTGGGTGAAAATAGTTATGCTCTTCCTCTAGTAATAATAGTTACAAATGAAAGATCCACCAAACTCAATAGCTTCACCTACCCATCTCCTAAGTTAGGTGAGCTCTTGAGAAATCTATATTAAAATTTACAGTTTCACAATAAAAACAATCAAACAAAAATCACTTTCCTTCAAACTCTTCAATTTTAATCAACTAACGATTATCAAAATCAAATTAGCACAACACTGAAAAATATTTTCGAAAAACATACTATGTTAAAAATTATAATGGTATTAAAGGATTTTGTTTTGAGATTTTTTCTCTGAAAATTACATATATAATTATTTTTAAAGATATTAAAAAAAAATCAATATCATAGTTTTACTATCATTCAAATTTTACAATGTTAAAAAACATTTAAAAATTCTCAATAAAGATTAAAAAGTAATTTTTACATTAAAGTGCTTCAGTTTTACTAAGAAGAAAAAAACTGTATCATTATTCAAACAATCAACATCGAAAAGAAAATTGAAAATGAAAAAGAAAATAATCTTTTTGAGATGACAATGACAATAATAGTAAGCTAACAAAGCGGCGGGGCGGGGTATTTGGGGTCGGAAAAC
>NC_021160.2:5820424-5830233 GCF_000331145.2 Cicer arietinum | reverse complement strand
GCACCACCTTCCATCGTAACTAACGGCGACGTTGCTCCAACTTCCATCACAACTCGATTCGCCTCAGTCTACAGCGAAGTTCAAAACAGTCGCGTCGATCACGATCTCCGTCTTCCTTCAGTTCTTAAAAAACCATTCGCCATTGTCGACGGTCCTAAAAGCTCCGCCGCCGGGAATCCAGGTAAATCCACTTCGTTCACTTCGATCTGTACCTGATCTGTTTTATTCATATAGTTAACTATCTTCACTGTCATTTTTTGCATGCAGATGAGATCGCAAAGCTGTTTCCATATTTGTTTGGACAACCTTCTGCTGCGGTTGTGCCTGCGGATTTGAAGTCGGCGCTTCCTTATAAGAAGTTGAAGGTTGGTGTTGTTCTCTCTGGTGGTCAGGCTCCCGGAGGTCACAATGTCATTTCTGGAATTTTCGGTAACGCTCGATTTCAATCCGTATCAATCAATCAATGAATACGTATAGATATAATTCACACATTTAGTTTTAGTAACTTTTAATTTAATTTAATATAATTTCTTTTTTTGCGTTTTAGATTACCTGCAACAGCGTGCTAGTGGAAGCACATTGTATGGTTTCAAGGGTGGTCCTGCCGGCATTATGAAATCCAAATTTGTTGAACTTAGCTCTGATTATATTTATCCTTACAGAAATCAGGTTTTTTTTTTTTTTTGCTTTTCTCGGTTACAAGTTATTTGGAATGTAGTTGTATTTGATTGGCTGAATTATGGATTTTTTGGTTTCAATCACATCTTCACTTGATATACATTGTGACTTGTGAAATCAACTTTTTTTTTTCCAAGAGGATATTGGAAATAGAATTTAATGTTTACTTCTATTTTCTATATGATGTGACTTTTGATGCTGACTAAGTGAAATACTTATCAGATTTTACATGTTTCTAATTTTTGCTCATGCTTATGAGATTTTATATGTTTCTAATTTTGGCTCTGGATTTTATATGCTTATGAGTAATAATGATAATTTCTTTCAGGGTGGTTTTGACATGATTTGCAGTGGGAGGGACAAGATCGAAACTCCAGAGCAGGCAAGGGCCATGAGGCTACATATTTACAATTTGAGATCTCATATATATATTTTTTAAGCCTGAAATTTAATTTTAATTTACTTGATATAGTTTAAACAAGCTGAAGAAACAGTAAAGAAGCTAGACTTGGATGGGCTTGTTGTTATTGGTGGAGATGACTCAAACACCAATGCATGCCTCCTTGCCGAGAACTTCAGGTTTGCTGCCTTAATTTTTCATGTTGGTTTTAACTTACATTTACAATCAGGGGTGTTTTTTTACCACTCTGTAAATCATGTAATTAGTTGATATATTCATTTGAAGGGGAAAAAAAAATCTATTTGTGAATATGTAATGTATTTCTTCCTGTTTGTTGAACTAATATTTTTTCATACTTTACTTTGGATTTGTGCAGGAGCAAAAATTTAAAAACACAGGTGCTTGGATGCCCTAAAACCATTGATGGAGATTTGAAATGCAAAGAAGTTCCCACAAGCTTTGGGTTTGATACTGCATGCAAGGTGACTGGAGATACACATTTCAGTCTTATTGTGCACATGTAACTTTTTATTGGTCTAGTCCATACTTTTTAAAAAACATTTCATATATTTAGTTGTCTTTTGATCACCAGTAATTTGCAAAGGAATAGATGTAAGAACTAAGAACCAGTTTTTCACTTTTATCTGTAGGAAGTGAGTAAAAATTCTATTAGGATTAGGATTTTTTTGAGAGCACTGGGTGTGTTGCAGTTTCTTCAGTAGTGGAGATTTCATGAAATATTTCGATCTCCAATCATCATCATTTATTTCAATATGTAGTTTGTCAAAAAATGTTCTCTCAAATATGTTTTATTTCCTCTTTTTGGCATGAATATTCTACCACTCTTATTTTGCTTGGTTTATAAGTTATCACAGTGTCATTATGATATTAATAAACTTGTTCACCCAAATATACTCCTAAATATGAATTTAGCAATGTATTTTTTCCAAATGCGAAGTTTTGTTAGATAGCAGACACCCTTTTGGATGCATGTTGCATATTTAAATGACATCATGACCATTATCTGACTTATTTTCACATTTTTATATTAATTTGATTCAGATATATGCAGAAATGATTGGAAATGTTATGATAGATGCTCGATCAACCGGAAAATATTACCATTGTGAGTACAGAATATTGAGAAACTCTTTTATTTGTATAGAAATTAAAAACTAAAGACTTTGTAAGGTTGCACATATCAATGTTTAATGCATCTCCATGGACATTGCTTGCTGTTAATATCCTATAATCTAAACTGCTTCTGCTGCTTCTTATTTCATGGAATGCTTTACTTTTTAAATGTTTTTCCCTTCAGAACTACTGCTATCATTCGATCTTATTGTATCATTTGAAGGCCTGGGATCATCTTTTCTATTCTTTTGTTTTAGATTGCCAATACAGCCATCAAGATTACAAAACCATATTCCAATAGCTAAATGAGGAACATACTACCTGGTTGTGTTAAAGCAAACATTGACAAGATGCTTATGACTATCCTTATCTTTACTACCCCTTCCCGTGTATGATATCAGCCATTCTACTTTTGAGCGAGAGATCCTTTGATCATATATCATCCTTGTCCTCATGATTTGTGATATGAGCGTACACCACTTCTCTTGTAAATTGTAATATTTTTTCTACTTCTAAATTGACTCTTTCTGAGTCGTCATCGTACTTATGTTTTGTGCTGTTGAAGAGTTTATCTAATTTCATGGCACCTTATCTAGTCTGTTTTGTAAACGAATATCAACTATGCCCTCACCTCAAAGATTAGATTGATAGAAAAAGGTTCTGTACTTTTCAGAGATTCCTTTGTTGAATTCCTAAATTATTTGTAACTTGCTCTTAAAGAAACGATGCTCCATGTCATCAATTTATATGGTTGATGTTAGGCATCATATTTCTCACCATTTAATTGCCCTCTCTCTGTCTGCCTTCCACTCACACACACGTTTGTGAGTTCATTAGTATTCCACTGGGATTTTAAAATATGACACATGATCATCTGTCTGCAGTTGTGAGACTTATGGGGCGTGCAGCTTCACACATTACACTGGAATGTGCTCTACAAACTCATCCAAACGTTACTATTATTGGAGAAGAGGTTTGTTATAAATCAATGCAAAATGCTTCCATGTGTATGTTGTAATTGAAGTTTTTTATTTAGTCAGGAGCCCTTTATCAAAATTTGATTTGATCTGTAAATATGCATTACAGGTTGCTGCAAAGAAGCTGACACTGAAAAATGTCACTGACTATATTGTAGATGTTATCTGTAAAAGAGCCGAAGATAATTATAACTATGGGGTCATTCTTATTCCTGAAGGTCTAATTGATTTCATTCCCGAGGTGCCTATCACTCTGCTTAATAATATTCACTTTTTATGGACTTGCAATTATGCGTTGTTGGTTCTGTCATTGTACAAGCAGTATGAAAACATTTTTATATACTCATTTGTACGTGCTATTGTTATACTTGCAGGTCCAGCAACTTATTGCGGAACTCAATGAAATTCTTGCTCATGATATTGTAGATGAGGGTGGTTTGTGGAAGAAGAAACTCGCTGATCAGTCTTTGGAGCTTTTTGAATTTTTACCTCAAGCAATTCAAGAACAATTGATGCTTGAAAGAGATCCACATGGAAACGTTCAGGTACCTAAAATTGCATAATGCTATCTTCTGATTTACTTGTCTCCTTTATGCAATTTGAATCAGTATCAATTTTAACATTTATATATTCACGTCCAGGTTGCCAAAATAGAAACAGAGAAGATGCTTATCGAAATGGTTGAAACTGAGTTGGGGAAGAGAAAACAAGAAGGCAAATATAAAGGAGAATTTAAAGGGCAGTCTCACTTTTTCGGGTATTTTATCTAATTTTGATATATTATTACAAGTTGTAAATTCCATGTATCATTCCTATGGTACAAAAAGATGTTATAGATACATAGTTTGTTATAACAGGATTATTAATATGGATTAAAATTTCTTTTGTTCATATGCATGGTATATATGATCTTAGCCAGTTTGACTTCATTTGTTAGAGCTTGTAGTTAGTTACCCAGGCTTGTTTAAAATACGCAGTTATGAAGGGAGATGTGGTTTGCCAACTAATTTTGATGCTAATTATTGCTATGCTCTGGGTTATGGTGCTGGAGCCCTCCTTCAGAGCGGCAAGACTGGTCTAATATCATCGGTTTGTGCTTCTTTTTATGTCTATCTTTTAATTATCAAGTTAACATTTTCTTCCTTATTGATATTTATAATTAATTTTGATTTCAAATTGTTAGTTTCGTATATTGAAGTCATCAATTTTGCTATTATTATACTCTGATCAGGTTGGGAACCTATGTGCTCCAGTTGAAGAGTGGACAGTTGGTGGAACTGCACTCACTTCACTGATGGATGTGGAGAGGAGACACGGTACACATTTTGACACTTGATCTGTGGTTATATAACACCGATTGTTAATCAAATGCATTTTAGACAATCAATAATCACATTATTTTTGTTTTGATGATTTCTTGTTATTTTAAAATCATAGAAAGTCTTAGTATGCTGTTGCTTTCTTAATTTCATATGGATATTTTTTCATCGTTTTTCTGTATATGAATATGTAATTTTCTATGCAGGTAAATTCAAGCCCGTGATCAAGAAGGCAATGGTGGAGCTTGAAGGTATATTCCTTAAACGTTTAATCAATCAGACTTGATGCTCCACTAAACTAGTGATTTATAATTTTCTCCATACTGAATATATTCCATGTTGGATTGTTCAGGGGCACCCTTCAAAAAATTTGCCTCCTTGCGTGACGAGTGGGCCCTGAAGAATTGCTACGTCAGTCCAGGTTTGTACTTACTGATTTTCACCTTTTGTATCAGATACCTTCACCTAAGAGAAGTCTTGTTTTTTTGCTTTGTTTAAATTGACGGTTAAGTTGACTTTAATTAATTACACTTTCATATTGAATTCAAGTTCATCCAAATTATGTATTAAGTTCGGTTGCCATGGTGATGATTTTCATTGTAGGTCCAATTCAATTCACTGGCCCAGGATCTGATGCAGTTAGTCACACTCTACTTTTGGAGTCTGGATTTTAAGCATAGGCATAAATGGCGCCCTTGTTTTAATGGTGGCAATTCATTTTTGTGGGATCTCACTAATATATTTTGATCTCATCGGATACTAGCTAGGTTTTTTCCCGTTTACTTTTGAAATTTACCAGCAAATGGTTCATGAGTGGGTTGATTTTTTAAAATTAAATAAACTCTGATTTTGCATTTTACGTTGGCAGTCTATGTTCTTAACAACCATCGCATAGTTTTTTAAGTTGACGTGTTGCTATTTTCTTGATACTATTAACTTCAAAACATCTTAAAAGTGGGTAGAACTTAATGTCTTTTCGGTAATCTATTCATTGATCAGTATTATTAGGACTAAATATTAAAATATAACCAAGTCTTGAAATGGCCATCCATCTCTGTTGTGTATCAACGAGTCGAGTGCTACATCATTTCGATCAATAAAATTATAAAGGCCAGACTTTGTTTTTCATGTTTGTTAAATGGAAAGTTAATGAAATAATTACATTGTCATTTTTTCTTATTATCCTATGACAAACATAAGACTTTCAAAATTGTAATGCTAAACTCAGAATTTTTACAATTTGAATGAATGTACCATGGAAATCATAAGATTTTACAAATTATATACATTCAACTTGATCAATCACTTGGATTTCTACTTTCTAAGGTGCTTACAATTTGGAAGATGTTGTTGATCAATTGTGACTACAACTTCCATGTTTATGATGGCTACAACTTTCTAAGGTGACTATAGGGTTAGGTTACGAATTAGGTAGTTCTTTAAGATGTTTTACGATACAGTCTAAAATTGTGCAAGGTAGAGGATTGTTTGGTAAAAGGACACAAAGGATATTTGGGACGAAGCAAAAAAGAGAGAAGAAAAACCAAAGTTTTGGTGTGATTTGCAAATTAAATAGAATGAAATTATGCAACCGAGTGGAGTAGAAAACAAGGCCCAGTTTGACCGGATCTGTGAAATTGTTGCACAAAAAATGAGATGAAAGGAGTTGAACGCGAATTGGATTAGTTGTTGACTCTGTGAAGGACATAAGAAAAACATGGAGAAAAAAAAATGCACACTAATTTTTTATTTTTTTTTTGTACTAAAAAATAATACACCGCTTAAACCACGTCCAACTGACGGACAACGGAGGCGTCACACGCATAATAGTTGGTTTGAGTGCGTTCTCTCTCCTTCACAAATTTAGGTACACCTTGGGGCACATTTCAAATGTAATACATCCATCTTATAAACACTAATAATGTGTGACGTCCCTCATATACGAGACTTCTACATTTTTTCAATTCACACAAACACTAGCTCTAACTTTCAACACTTAGTGTTTAAGTTCTAACATCATTTCCAACAATCTCATACTTGAATTTAAAAAGTATTTTTAAAATAGTGTCAGACGCTTCTATAAGATTATGTTTAAAGAGAGGTGTCTTCCGACTTAAAGATGTAAACATAAGGAGACATTTTATTAATTTCATTATTTAACTAAAACATGTCATCAGTGGCGTACCATTATGTCCGTATAGACTGAGTAAACATTGCATTATTTAGAAGAAAACCAAAACCTAGATTCCTTATTATCTATGAAGTGCACATCACATTCTTCAGAATCAAAGTTTATTCAGAGGTGAACTTCAACTCCACATCTCCAATATCAACAACATTAGTGGTGTGAAAATCTCCCAACGACATTCTCTTATCTTCAGCATTAGTGTATGTTTTAAACATAACACAATCATAACAAATATGAAGATAAACGCCAATGCCAATCCACCATCCATCTGATCCACCAACAATGTTGATTTCAATAATCATAGCACTACATTGCTCTTCAACCAGGTTAGTTTGTTGAGCAAAGTTTGGCCTATTCCTACATTTGTGTGCCATATGACCTGGTTTCCCACGATTATAGTAGATGGATGGTGAGTCAGAATCATTTATATGAGGTAGTTGTTGCTTCACAATTGGGGCCTTTGGAGGGTTCCAATTCTTGTTTTGGTTCATTAGATTGCAGTTATGAATTTTTAGTGGTTTTCTAGATAGCTTTAGTACCACACCGGTGAATTTCTTCTTGTTGTTTAAAACAACTTGTACTTCATCTTTCTGGTCTTACTTCCGAGATTCTTCCTTAATATGGAGACGCATTATTAGACTTTCTAGTGAAAATTCTTTTGTTTTATACTTGAGAGAATTTTTGAAATTCTTCCTAGTAGTGGGAAATTTGTCAATAATAACATCAATTTGAAATTGTTCATCTAAAGTCATTCCTTCAGAGATGATCTCATGAACTATTTTTTGAATTTCATGGGATTGAGCCTTTACGGATCTGTCATTAGTCATTTAATACTTGAGGTCGCGACTCACAACAAACTTTTTTGCCGCAGCTTCCTCGATATCATATTTCTTCTTTAGAGTATCTTAAACATCACTAACATTATTTCTGGAAATGTAGTAATCATACAGATCATCAACTAGTACATTAAGAATATAATTCTTACATAGGAAATCAGTATTCTCCCATAGGGTTAATTCAACAACTTTCTTATTATTTTATGATTGTTCAATTGTTTTTGAAACCATTGAAATGTCATATTTCACAACGTTGGCAATCTTTTTCATAGTTAAAAAAATAGAATCTTTACTTGTCATTGTTTGAAGTGACATCCTTCAAATCAAAATGGTTTATTGAAATCAAAAGCAGTAGAACCAGATCCAATAATTTATTCAGTAGACATGACAAATGCAAACGTCTTAAAATTGTTGTTTTTGAGTTTCGAAAAACTGTTTGAAAAATAATTTATGGTAGAAAAAGTAAAAGTACACCACTTAGTCAAAATCAAGTCGAACATGATGGTTAGTATTAATGTGTTTTCTCCCCTTCACAAAATTGAGTGTCCCTTAAGGCACACGCTAAAGGTCATACATTTACCTTATAAACCTTACATGTGTGTAATATCCCTTCTATATGGAACTTCTATATTTTTCAATTCATGCAACACAAATTCTAACTTTCAACACTTAATGGTTAAGTTCAAACATCATTTCCAACACTAATCAACCATACACTTCATGAATTTTGTTTGTGATTACTTTTACATGAAGACACACATTTCGCTTTCCTTCTCTGATCTAAATATTCATTCATACATATACAAACACATAGATCTAGTAAAGAATGGATATTAACGTTTATGATACACAACTTAAATGTTTGAGTACAAATACAAAATTGCCGGAAATTGACATTATGTTTGCAGAACAAAAGACAATGTGCTTGGCCTTCAAATGTGTCACTTGCCTATGTTGTCGACTAGGTTTTTGATTGATCGAAACATGATTGTCCAAGTGAATTTCATTAAATTAAGGGAGATGTTATCCAAATTAATAGAAGAGGGATAAAGTATGATATTATGTAGATGACATTAGAAACAAAGTGATGCACAAGTAAAGACCAATATATCATAGAATAGTAATTGTGTTGTCGAAACACGTCGTCATAGAGATAATCAATTATTTGTTTATCAATACAATTCTTTTAGTGAGTACCTTTAGTCTTTTACATTACCATTAAATCTATGTAACTTGAAAGGTTTATCGTTCCAATTGCAATAGCATTCACTAAATTATACTAAAAAATATTGATGACTAAGGTTTACTCAAATTTTGGTATTGTTGTTGTGACTCAAATAAATGTGTAGTGGAATTTATTGATCCCTGCACATGACCTAATTAATTATATGTCTCACCCATATGGTGTTAAATTGGGAAATGGTTTATGTCCTATGTGATAGCTATCCGTGATACTATGGAAGCTAATAAAAATTACACAAGCATTTAATTCATCTATCTGCTTTTCCATTATTTCGCTTATTTTTCTTTCCTTTTACACGAAATTGACTTATTGAGTGATTATTGTGCCACTCTTGCTTTGAGTTTGAATATTCAGAACCGAAAAGGACGACCACTTTTTTCTATGGAAGAAATTGCATGCCTCAGTTTATATACTTATATGCATAGCTTGTTTTTTCACATGTTACGCACTTATGCAATTTTTGGACAGTTCCACTTACCACGCTATGTAATTGTTGGGTTTAACTGCATACGGTTGATCATGAAGTGCTACTACTACAGATGACTGAATGTCTCAGAATCACTCTGAAAATTTCTTATTTGATTTTTGCCAACTTGATTGGTGTGTTCCATCACTATAGCAAAGTGATGAGTTAATTTTTAGGGGTCGAAAGGTGGATTTTAATGTGGGAGGAATACTTTAGAATTACATTAATTTTTAGGGAGGTTCATATACACCTCCCATTAGTCCAAGAAATATTATTTTGGCAATAAAAACTTGACTTTGCAACTTCAAAAAGTATAGTTAAAATATTTTAAGAAATAATTAATGTTACTTTGATAAATTATAATTTCTCATGTTAATATATATATATACCTCCCATTTATTATAAATTCATACTAGTGATTATGGCGAAGTTAGAATTTCATATATCTTAGCGTAAAAAGGTAAAAGGTAAAAGATAAAGTAAAAGTAAAACAACCTTGAGACTTTAAAGGCATAATCATAACCATGATCAAAGGACAAAAGCAAATAATGATCATTGATAAAAAAAA
>NC_021160.2:5788194-5820292 GCF_000331145.2 Cicer arietinum | reverse complement strand
ACATTGAAAAAAAAAAAAAAAAAAAAAAAGTGAACATTTCTAGTTTGAAGTTCAAATGGATGAGTAGAGATTGGCGGACAGATTAATAAAAGACAGAGGCCGAGTGAGTTTTTAATTGGTGTACACTTTGGTACCTTCGAATTTGGTTGAGTATCATATTCAATCACCATTCACCAATCATGTGCAAAGCTACATCACTATTGTATATTTTATTAACAAACTTAATGCATTGCATTCACAAATAGAAGGATTTTAATATATTTTTTTTATAAATTAAATCGCTATTTATTAATTTTTTGCATTTTATAAAAATATTATTTTATTAAAAAATATAGTTTTGTTGTTTATAAATATTATATTAATTTTTTATATTTTATTGTAAAAATATTTAATATTCATTACTACGAATAATCAAAATTTAGAGAAAATAAATAAATTTTATTTCATCAATATTTTTTATAAATATTAATATTTAAATATTATAATTATATAAATGATACATAATTATTATTTTTTAAATAAATTCATTTAACTATTTATTTAAAAGTCAAATATATCGATCTAGGTTAAATCGATCGAGTGATATATTATAAAAATTTCTTTAATTAGTTTAAATAATTTTAGTTTAACAACTAGTAAGTCGAAAGTTTAGGAATTAGATTATCCTAATATGCTCACCTTTGTATCTCTACAACTCACTCAAATGTTCAGATTATTCTAATCTCTTGCAAGATCCATTGTGGTAAGTGATAAATTCTTGAAGTTTGTCTTTGTTCTCTTTTTCCTCATATGAGTACCTAATTGTGTGGAGGGAAGGGAACAAAGGAAAGTGATTAGAACTTTAAGGCACTAAACCAAGCTTTAAAGAACAGGACCAGCAATAATCATCTAAGGTGTTGCTCACTGACTGACAGGCTGCCTAGCAATTGATAATAAAAGTTTTTTTTTTTTTTTTTTTTGTTTCTCATTAGCACTATTGATTATTTAAGATGTTTTTTTATGAAAAATAAAATCTGAAAGATCTTTTTACTTTGTATCAGGAACTAAATTCCAATATTTTTGTCCTTTTTGCTTGTCTTTGTTGTTGTTTGGAGTTGGTGTAATCAAGGCTAATATGATTTTTGAATAACGTTGACACCAAAAAGGGAGTTCTTTGATCTAACATATATTTTTGTGTGATGGTTCTTTTCAAAATTGAAATCTTAATAATGACATTATAAAATAAATAAATCTTAATAATGACATGTTATTGTTTTTAAGTTGATTTTGTTGACATAGAACTCGGATTTTTAGAAATGAAAAATTGGAGTGTTGTATTTATCCAAAAACCGAAAAAATATCCTCTTGAAAATTGGATATTTCCCATACCCTTAGATTAAATATACAAAAGGTATGCATGTTCTAGTTGTTGAGGAAAACATAGATGAATAAAAACATATTTCACCCATACAAAATTAGTAGTTTTTCTTCTAAAAAATTAAACAATAATTGATTTAATAATATAAGGTATAGTTTATATTTGGTTTTCAATTATACATTAATATCATTAAAATAATTTATTTTTACAACAATTGTTTAAATAGATATTCATAGACTTCACATTTAAAACTGATAATTTGTGTAAATATAAAAATATTTTGATAAAAACAAGTGAGTATATATTTTGATAGTATTTTGTGTACAAAAACTTGGTACCAGCAAAATATGAGTATATAAGTGAGTAAAATACAAAATGAAAATAAATATTGTGCTACTAAAATTAGACTAAGATTGGTACACCTATTTGATTGTGATTAAAATATTAATACTTAATTTTGTGTCTCTTAAAGTAATCAACCTTTAATAATTTATAATGTAATTAAAAAATAAGTAAAATCTAGTCAATAATTATTTTATTAAAAATTTAAACTTTAATTCATTTAAACGATTCAACCTTAATTAAATTTCATTTACCGGTTACCACATGCATCATAACACTTAGTTTAATTTATAAACTTTTTAAACCTTACTATAGTTTTATTTGATTGTTTTAAAAATTATAATGAGAAAAGTATATATTAATAAACTTATAACACTTAATTAATAAATTAATAAATAAATAAATATACACTTCAAAGATTATTCATATTTTTTAAAAGAGTTAAAGAAAAGCTCTAACAAATTACTAGAAAGATAGTAATCATTCATTACAGTTAATGAGACCCATATCTCCAACCAATTCAATAGTATTTAGGCCACACCTCATTGAATGGTGATAAAATTTGATTATATTATATTTATGAAAAATTGTAAAAAGAAGGGCAACAATAAATTGTCTATCATAATTTTTGGATGAAGCTATGTGTGTGGACAATAGTTAAATTTTAGCATCATATAACAAAAGCTAGTAATATCAATTATCACTTCTCACCTACATAACCAAAATGGTGATGATAACAAAAGAATAGATAGGCTGTATTTAAAGTGGGACCATATTAATTGATGAAATAATGTTTTATTTTGGCCTCACACATGCCCATATCATTTTGCCTCCAAGCAAACGCCATTAACATTCTCAACTCCGTTTCTTTTCATTTTTTGGGGTGTTCATTTTTCAATCTTGGTGGTCCCCACAGGGAACAAGCCAAACTAGCCTATAGCCATTTGTACGTAGTGTCCTTTCGTTGGGGCCCACAATCGTTGTCAAAAAGCCCGGGCCCTATCGGTTGTTGTTAAAATGGGCTTCAGCTGCAGCCCGTTTATCATTGGGCTCTTCTTTTCACTTACAATCAACAGTAATACTCGTCAGAAACTGAGGTTGTTCATAACTTTTTTTCCACCCTTTCATCATGCCCCCCAACTATAATGATTTTCTAATGCCAGATTCTTAAATATCATTTGATGTGATTGTGCAAATTTCAAATTTCAAATTTCATTTCAAAATTTTCACTCAACTTTATTTTGAAATTAAGATATCTTAGCCGTCTTTAAAATATATGACATCAAATAATCCAAATATTTATTTTATTCTCATGTTTTCATGCTTGATATGTGATGAACAATGTATCAATATCCTTAATAACTAATAAGTTGTATTTAGTGCATGAGGTGCCAACCGATTAAAGCTTAACATTATAACTTAAATTGCCATAGTTTAAATTTCATTTAATATATTTGTAAAATGATTATTAGTGTCGCATTTATTAAAAATTATTTTTTCTTTCACAATAATTTTTTAATACTAGTGGTCATATTTAATTGTTATCTTTGATTATAGTACAAATACAAAATTTATTTATTTTCTCTTTAGTTTAATATATAATTTAAAAAATTGAAAAATATAATAAATATTTATCATTATTATTGAAGATTGTCAATAACCGTTAGCAAAAAAGTGATAGAGAAACTTTACAAATAATAACATAAGTTGTTTTGTAACAGTTGAAGTGATAAAGATAATCACACATTTAACTTCTCACTTTAACAAAAATAACAACTAATTAATGATATCAGTTATTTAAAAAAAAAGGTCTTATCTTTGTGAATGAAACCCAAATAATAAAAATAAAAATAAAAATAAAAATCTACAATGAAAATTTGAAAAACGGATCTTCAAGGCTTATTGAGCTACAGTTTTTTTCTTGTACGGAAAATGAGAATTTAACTAGCTAGTAGCTCCCCTGTAAAAAATAAATAAAAACTAGCTAGTAGTTGATGATTAATATGTAATTAAGACATCTTTAAAAGGCAGTGATGAGTGGTTTAAAAGAGCAACAAGCCAAAAAAATACTCTTGATGACATGTGATTAAAATTGAAAATGGAAATGAAGCTATTGAGCAGAGCATATCATGTGTAATAAATAATAGAGGCTAAAGTCAACACTCACAAATTATGTAGCCTCGTGTCCAATTTTTCATCGTACCATTGTATTGATGATAGCATATTTAGATATAAGAGATTTGCATTTCATAAGATTCATGAAGTGGTTTGATGGTTTAAAGTAGTTGGGGTGATGAATAAGTCAATGTTTCAAGAAAAATATTGCACTTCATCTCCATAATATTGTATTGTATATTTCATAAACTTTGATTTATAGAAGATTTAAGTCATAAGGTAAATAAAATAAATAATTATTTTAGAGCTCAATAAAATTTTATTAAGTTCAACCACTTTTTTGCAATGTGCTTATTTGAATTGATACTTGTTACTAAAAATAGTATATAAAGGATAGTCTAAAAATAGTATGCATTATTTTTTATTATTATTATTATTATTATTATTATTATTATTATTATTATTTTATGAGAAGATTATATTTCACTTAAGAATCACAATCCGTTGGTATATGGACCACATGATCCTTAATTCCTTATTTCAAATCAAACTACATTGAATCTCAAAATTAGGTCAAAAAATAAAAATGATTGTGTTAGATGGATCCATAATCTAAAGTAATCTCTTTTCTTTTCTAAGTCAATTCTTAATAATGAAAATACAAATATTTTTTGTTACAATGAACAGTATAATATGAACTTACAACTTTAAATTAATGTTAACTATTATTTTGACTTTTGTGCTATTTGCTAATTTTTATTTCAGGCTTTGATACAACAAAATTGAAGTTTTGGTAAATGAAATTAGTTACCACATGGCTCAATTTGCTAGCTAGTGAGGGAATATCTTAGTAAAACAACGATCTATATGCAGGCTTGGTGTTTTTATTCAGTACATGTGGAATTATAGGAACCAATGGGTTTCGCTATAAAATTTGAGATTTGTTCAATTTTCTAACAAAAAAAATCAGTTTGAAGTGCGTTTGAAACCTAATATTAATGTGAAGGTGCAACTCCCACGTATCAATTGTGTAAAGGCTAATTGTAGATCGATTATTTAAGGTGCGTTTATTTTGTCAAAATGTTTTTGTGCTTTTATTTTTTTTAATATATCTTTATTTTATTTGTTAATAAATCATTAATTTTTTTTAAAGTAAATAATTATTTATATTTTAAAAATATTAAAAAAATATTTAAAAGTGTATAATAACGTTATTTATTTATTATCAATACGTATGAATTTAGTTAATCATTTGTTATTTATCCAAAAATTATTGCTGTTTTAATTATAATATTAAACCTTCCTGAGAACACACACCAATGACCAATCCTATTCAATAATATGTGTCAACGTCAACCTTTCGAGTTCACACTGAATTAATGTTTGTTTTTGTAGTGAAACCTAAGATGGCGGTGTATTGTTTAAGTCGTCATTGACGTTTTTGTTAAGGTCAGCGTTGCAATACCGTCATTCTAATTCTATACACAAGTACTCAGATAAATATGCCGAGTGTAATATATTTAAATTGCATAATACTTTTTTAAGAAATTATCATGTATGCTGTCAACAAAAAAGTAGAAGAAATCACCATGGATTCCACGTAATACTTTCATAAGTTTCATTTATTTATTTAAATTATAATTTAATTTATATGCATCGTTGATGTAAATTTATTTGTATGATTGATCATAATTATTAATTTAATTTATATACATCGACGATTTAAAACCATTTATATAGTTGATTATAATATATCAACAGTATAGTTTTTATATTTTAATGTATAAAAAATAATTTTTTTTAAAATACTTTAATTCTTTTAAGCGTAAATATCATGCAGTGATTAAAATGTAATTTTTTTATTAAACATTTTGATTGAAAAAATAATAATCTGACATTAGACAAATTGAATTTTATAAATATTTATTAAGAATGACACTTGCCATTACAAATAAAAATATGAGAATATCTAAATATAAAAATCTAATATAATATTCTATTTAATTGAGTCAAATTCATGGGGTAATTACTCTTCCACAATGAATTTGATTTATATATTTTTAATGTAATGCAACTATTAGATCATTCAAAATATTAGATTTTTTTTATAATTATCATTAAAATCATAAAGATGATTGATTATAATGTGTCAACTATATAAGTTTTATATTCCAATTAGTATATAAAAATTAAATTATTTCATAATATACTTGTTATTAGTATTCTCTACATACAAATTAAACTCTTGTAATTAACTTTTATTTGATGCCATTCCAGTTTTTGTTTTTACAAGTATTCCAGTTCCAGTTCTTGATGACAGCTTTTTAATATTGTATTACACGTACAAGTAACTTTAAAATCTGTAGTACAGTACCTAATCCTAATTAATTGATAACACAAGCATATGAATCTCTCCAACCATGTGCACCCCACACACACATATCCACCATTATCTTTTGTCTTAAACGATGTGATTGGTGAACATAGCCACGCATAAAGCTGCATAATGAGATGATTATACATACCATAACCATACACACATCAAAACCAAGTAAATAGTGAGCCCTTATTTTTCCCTAATAAAACTCCACAAATTATCTTTTCTGAAATACCCAATTTGTAATGTAATTGTAAGGCACATGCTCTTCATCCAATTCCATCTTTGTGGAGCATAATGGACCCCCAAACCTTACCCAACTTCCACTCTTAAAATCAATAAAATCCCATTTCCTCTTTTTATTCATTCCTGTTTTCTTTAAATGCTTTTGTTAAGTCATTTTCATTTTTCTCTCTAAACTTCAACCACCCAATCCACCTTCACAAAACTCTATTAAAAACTTTCCCTTTTTCCTTTTCTCTATATCTCATTTCAATATCCATGGAGCCTCAAGTATTGTCACCAAGTAGCAGCGGCAAAAGAACAAATTGCAATTCACCCGAATTCGAGTTTTGGATGCTCCGAAACCCATCTTTTCCACAACCCAATCTTCTCACTGCTGACGAACTTTTCGTCGACGGTGTCCTCCTTCCACTCCACCTTCTCTCCACCACAAATAAATCCGACCCACCACAACAAACACCCAAAATAGACCCATTCATCCACGACCCGGATCCGGATCCTCAACCTGAATCTTCACCAGCTATAACAGATTCTTCTTCTTCTTCTTCTTCCACTTTCTCATCGTCCAAGCGATGGAAAGATATTTTCCGAAAAGGTGAGAAAAAAAACACAGAAAACAACACTGAAGAGAAAGATAAAGAGAAAGAGAAGAAGAACAAGAAGAAAGAGAGAAAAAACGGAAGCGGTTCAAGTTCTGCAGAGTTAAACATCAATATATGGCCATTTTCACGAAGCAGGTCTGCCGGAAATACGGGTACCCGACCCAAATTGTTTCCCGGAGCTTCGGTACCCCGAAAAGTTAACAGCGCGCCGTGTTCCCGGAGCAACTCTACCGGAGATTCAAAGTCGAAGAAATGGCCTAGTAGTCCGGGTCGGGCTGGAGTCCATGTCGGTCGGAGCAGTCCGGTCTGGCAGGTTCGCCGCGGCGGTTCCAAAAACTCTGAGCAGCATCAAACGACAAACATCGAGAAAGCGTTAAAGAGAGAAACCGCCGCGAGTCGCCGGAGCAAGGTGGTTCCCGGCGGCGGAGCGAAAGCTAGGGTTTTGAATCTGAATGTTCCCATGTGTATTGGTTATAGACATCATTTGAGCTGCAGAAGTGACGAGAATGGGGCCGTAGGTGTAAGTAGCGTCGCCGCCACGAACGGTGGCGCTGATGTCCGTGGTAATAACGGTGGTGAGTGTCATCACGATGAAGGAAGTGGCGGTAATCTTTTTAATCTACGTAACCTCTTCACCAAAAAAAGCATAGTAACTTCTCACTAGTTTACCTTTTTAACCGCACCACACTTTGTGTAATTATTTATTACTAGTACTACTTTTTCTTCTTTTGTTTTCTCTTTAATTAATTAACCTTTTTTGGGATTTTTTTGTTTTAATTTTTCTTCTTGGTATATTTTTAATTTTTCTTATACATAAATAAAGTTATCTATGTTTATTTTCTTAATTTATTTTTGCCTTGTTTGTAATTTGTACGTCTTAGGATTTAGTGCATATTGTTGGAAAAAAAAATTAGTATATATTTGATTTCGCTATGTCCAGATATTCTGTATGTTTTGCACCTCTTGTGTAATCTAAAATGATTTATCAGGATGCACTTATTAAATTACTTTCACGTTTCTTTTTAATTGTTATTTTTTACACATAACAAGATATCTAATAAAATTTGCCATTTTTGATATTATTTATTTATATAATGTCTTTAATTTTTTATTATTTTATATATTTTTTTCAATAAATAACTAATATTATTATTAACAAGTTAATAGTTAATGTTATATTAATTTTTTTATTTAAATTTAAAATGAGTATATGATATCGCAGGACAAATAGTGTTTACATTAAATAAAAAATTAACGGTTATTTAGAAACATATTTTTCTTGCAAAGAATGATGTATTGCGGAGATATGGGTTAGGGGCAGAGCATTTGCTTTTGGGAATGAAAAGAAAAAGAGGTGTTTGTTAAAATGTCTCCTCGAAAAATCAAACTTTTTTGCTCTTCCAATTCATTGTACTATGTTGTAATTGTAAGTGTAACCTTTAATTGGATTGCAAGTAAAGGAAACTGTTTTTGTTTAGGAAAGGTAGTTTTTTGTTTTTGAAAAGGGAAAGGTAGTTCAATATTAGCTTTGATCAGACTTATGAGAGCTTTTACTAAAGGCCATAATTGCTGTTGATATCTGAAATAAATGAATTCTCTTTCCAGAGATATAAATTTGTCCTGCGATATAAATTTAGATGATATAAATTTTAGATGATATAAATTTGATTTTAGAATAGTGTAATTAATTTTGACGTATTTAGATATGTTGAATAAAATTAATTTAATTTAAAAGTTAAAATTTTGTAAGTTTTATCTTTACAATTAATTTTCAATCTTAAAATTATTGTTAAATTTACTTTTAACTATAACTAATTTTATAAAATAAATCATTCTAAAAGATTTTTTTTCACTATAAAACTAGAGAGAGGTGTATGTAATGGTTCGTGTTTAAATCTCAACTTCTGAATGCAATAGTAACATTGGATATTTTATCTTATATCTAGTTGTATTGGTATTGTATGATAGGACGGACATGTTGGAGTTTTTATTTTTCTTGCTCTCTCATTCATCCTTAGCCGCATAAAATATGATATCCCATGATTCTTATTTCACCATACTTTTGAAAGCGATAGAAAATATTCCTCAATTTTCTGGAAAATGGATTGACACTTAATGTGCTATTTGAAGATCAAGGACTAATTTGTATCTTTAAGATTTATATCTTTTATGGTAATATTTTTCTCACTTCATATATAGCTTAATACATATAGATAACATTTTAAAGTTCACATAACTCTTATAAAAGAGTTTTATTAAGTCATCTTCAATAGCAATAATAGATCTACCAACTTAATATTTATTAGTAAATCAAACTATCCGAATTGTATTTTTTTTTTTTATATTTAAACAAACAAAAATAACCTTCAATTTTAATTTTTTATACTTATTATGTATTTTTTATTTTTCATTAATGTACTCTATATTATGTAAACTTTAAAATTTGACTTTTGTGGAGTGAAAGTCAATTTTGAAATGTAACTTAATTTTTATAAAAATTGTAAAATTTGAATTTATAGTTTATACATTTATCATGCAAACTAACATCTGCGTTTTATACATTAGAATTTAAAAAAAAAAGTATATTTCATAACATTTTAATTTTGAATTTGCAGATGGGTATGAGAAAAACAATCCTGAATTTATCCTTGGCATGGGCTTTTCTTATAAGCCCAATTATCTCTAGGCCCAGTCATTTGCCACTTCCGGCCTTTTATTGAATTTGGTTGATAGTTCATTAAACTGGTTAACTTTTTTTTTTAAAGAAGTATGTCATTAACCTTTTATTTTTCATATAAGTAATTTAAGTACATAATGTGCTATTTGAAGATCAAGACCCAATTTCTACCATGCATTTGGAGAGCAAGGTCTGATTTCCACTTCTATTTGTTTTATCGCAAAGGGTGGTGGAAATTGGACCATGTATTGTGTATACAAAAATGATAAACCATTTTCTCATTACTTTAGGCAAGAGATTGTCAACGACAGTCTTTTGTTGCTATTTGTTGAATTCAAAACATGCATGCCCTTGATGTGAATACGAATGAATGTTGGAAGGGTTTTAGAGGTCTACATGTTAGTGTGTCATAGTACACCAACGGTGAATGATGGTTTTGATTTAAACCATTCATGAAGAGTACAATTGTATGCTCCCATCTCCACAATGGACTATAAGCTCAATCCATGTGGTGCATACAGTGCACCAACTTTATCTACAATAGATATGACAATTTTTTCTTTTATCTATTTAGGATACACATTGAACGAACTATCATTTAGACATTACCATAATGAAAGCATCATATGATTAACCTAGAGGCTTTGAGTTAGATTGACGATATCCTTATAGAAAAATAGACTCAAGCAAATGATCAAGATCTAAAATATTTTGCACTTTACAAGAACCAAAACAATTTTTTTTTTTTAGTTTATAAAAATTAAAATCAAATTTCTTATATTTTGCATGAACTAATTTTAAAGTTATTAATAATTCAACCGTTTAAAAATTAACGATGTTAAAATTATGGACTAAAACTAAAATATTTATATTTTGTAAATATTAAAACAAATTTTTATTTTGTAAGGACATGTTGTATATTTAAGTCTTTTACTTGATAAAATAGGTCCTAATTAGTCTTAAGATAGATAGACTAATGATGGTGATTTGGTTTAGTTCAAGTAATGTTGAGTATGAATTAAAAAAGTATTGAAAATTACGAAAATTAGCATTTAGATGTTTTCTTTTTTTAAGTTTATTTAAAATGTAATTGATAAAAGTTTTAGTCCTCTTATTTTTTTTTTTAATTTATAAAATTTATTCCTCTATTTTAAAATTTGATAATTTTAGTTTCCATTCTAATTTTTTTATTAAAAAATGACAATGTGACATATTTTAAATAAAGTGACATATGATATGATAATATATAATGATTAGCACATGTGAACTTGCAATAAAACTATCTAAAATATTAATTTTCAAACTCATAAAATTTTTATTTTTGCAATTTAATTAATGACATATGATTAATTAATACACGTAGATGATTTTATATTATAAAATCGTATGATACATCATTTAAAATATATTAAATCGTTATTTTTTAATTAAAAAAATCTGAAAGAGGTTAAATCTGCGTATTTTAAAAAAACATTGATTAATGAAAAACAATAGAATCTAAAATAACCACTAACCCTAAAAAAAGAACATCTCACTAGATTGAGAAGTATCGCGAGATAGGTACATTTGCTATTCAAACTTATTTTGGTGCACATGGAGAAGAAATATAATGATTTAATGCATTCCTAATTTTTTGTGGTTGGTTTATTTTGAAAAGTGCATTAATTGTCAAATGCTTAGAATTATTCCATAATACCATTTATAAGGAAATGATAAAGTTGATTTTTTTTAATAGTATAGATGGAACAACTATAATCATAATTATTGATATTATAATTATTTTTTAAAATATTTATAAAATACATTTATTGACAAATGAATCACAAAGAAGCAGTTTTGGCAGGATGCCACGTGTAACATTGAAATAATAAAATAAGTTGTAATTAATCTCATATAGATTTAGCATTTATTTTACCACGTAGGTATCGATACACCCTACTTAGAATTGGTATCAAAGAATTTAAGTTGAAGTTATTTACCTCAAACAATTTCAGGCATTTTTTTTTCTTTCTATTCACAATTTTTTTGGAGGCTAAAAGATCTCAATATTACATTTTCATGACAATATCCAATAAATCACTTTGTTAGGTGGTCAAAGATTTAAAGTTTAGGATCGTTAATTTATACTATTTCTGTTTAATATATAAGACTCCTTTCAAAAAAAGTTTTGTCAATTTTATAAGATTTTTTTTAAAAATTTCAATTATATTAATTACTCTTTTTAGTAATATACTTTTAGTTAATTATATATCTTTTATAATCAATAATAAATATTATTATAAAAACATTAATTAATTATAAAAATAATATTATACTTAACGGTACTTCTAAGAGCATAGATAATCCTTGTTATAATTTCGAAATAGTATTCCAAAGTAGATTGTTGAATAATGAACTGAATAAATACCATACCAAATTGGCTGCTTTATTTAATTTAATCGTAAAAAGCGAGCGTGAGGTGTTTACCGGTACATTTTGTGTTCGACATTGCTAAGCGGGAAAGTTGTAGCTAGAAACTTCCTCTCCGCTTGGTGATTGTGAAACCGAACCCAATTATCCGATTCTCACATTGATTGCTGCTTTTCTTATATTGAGTCTGTGTTGTATTGTGATATCAGTAGCACCACACTATCGCATCCACGCCGACGCGCCGTATTTTCAGCCAATATGGACCATCTGCTTAGATCAGCTCGTGCTTGCCGTTTACGTTACCGTTCACTTCCTTCTTCTCAAACCCTAATTTCTCACTTCTCACGCCGCCTTCACTCATTTCCCAGTACTTTCTCTCTAACACTTCCTTTCGTTTTAATCTCTTTCAATTATTTGTTATCATAATTGAATTTATCGTTCTTGATTTTTGTTTAGAAGTAGAATCTGCATCTGCTCGATCCACCTCCTTTGTTTCCGATGTTTCGAGTTCGCGACGGGATTTAGGATCGTATTCGTTGCTTCCTGCTATTTTGGCTGGGATTTTTGGAATTCGATTGGTGGAAACGGCTTATGCAGATCAAGCTAATGAGGATGTGCAAGAAATTGCTAAGAAAGAGCGTCAGAGAATTCAGGAGTTGCTTACAACTAGGGGAATTCGACAAGGTTCTTATCCTCGCTTCAATGTCGCTGTTAAAGGCCAGAAGGTTATTTATTGCATTTTGTTGTTATCTTATTTGCTTAATGTATCTTAGAATTAATAATTAATATATCGTAGGTGTTCCTTGGCTAACTTCTTTCAACCATCGAAATTTTTTTGATATGATAAGTTGAGATGTCATTATTATTAAAAATGATGTAATTAAAGCCATTATGATTTGAAAAGTTATTCCTGTAAACCAGAAAATGAGGTTTAGCTGAAAAAGAACAAGAGAAACACACTTCCACTCATAGTTCTAAATTGCGGTCTGCAACGGCTGCAGCAGTATAAATGTTTTAGAGGTTCCCTAACTGCTTCCCAAATCTCTACCACAATTGCAGCTGCATTAGTCTTCGTTTTTTTTCTTCTCACAATATCAAGGTTCACAGCATAATTGCAATCACAATTTTGTACCATGCTTCCACTACCTATCATTTATTTAATGTGTAAATACACAAGCGGACATATTTTATTTGTTCTTTAACATTTCACCATTTCAGTACTGCTTTCATCTTTCTTTCCTGGTAGCTGATCTGACTGCAAGACAAATTTGTTTGCCATTCTGTCCTTTTTCTAGATGATATCCAATACTTTTTGAAATTCAACCTAGATTTTAATTTCATGGGTGACATGATTCGATTTCAGCCTCTCTTTTTCATCAATGACATTGACTTGGCCACATCCTACCTTTTTAAAAAAAAATCAAAAGACACGATTTTCAATTGCCATGTGCTAGTTTGTTGCTGTGATGTGATTTTACTGCCATGGAAGTCAAACTATATCTGATGGAGGAATTACAAATAATAGGTCAGTATCAAGTTTCAAATTCCTCCTGGTTGTGAAGTTTCACAACTTATTGCAAATCTTACTGCACATCTTGGACTGAAATCTGAAGGCAATGGTGGTGGTTCAGATATGATTTTGCGTTCTTGGGACAGGTACTTCATTTTCAATTTCCATGATCTAAGGAATGCTGATGCACTTGTTTATGGCTTATGATGGCTTTGTTAGTTAAAATTCTCAATGTTTCTTGTGACCTATCCACAGCACAGTTGCTTGGCAACTTACCCTTACTCATCCATCAAATAAAAAACATACTCAACAGAATGAACCGTCATCGATAGATACAAATGCACATGATGAAGATCTATGTATACTTATCTTTCATTCTCTTATTGGCTCAGATAAAGTTGTAAGCCTTTAAATTTGCAACTTCTTAATTTGATGTTTACAATTTTGTGCTACTGTGCATTGAAAAAAGTGGTAATCATTCATCAGAAAATTATCTTCTTTGGCCATTATTGCAGGAAATTGAATTTATGAAGCAAGGGAACTTGAGTCCCCAAGAGCTTGATGCTTTCATATCTGTTTTACAATTAGCTGGTAACAAGTTGGTAGAAAGAAACCCCCTAGAAGGAAAGCCAAGGGAAGACACTGAACATACGCCATCTCTAGATAAATCTATTTCTAGTCTTGAGGCCATGGGAGTAAGAACATATGGACTCAATGAACCCATAGGTACATCAAATGGTGAGATATCATGGGACAACATTGCCGGGTACGAGCATCAAAAACGGTACGTGAATCTATGTAAATTTGGAAATTCTATCTCTATTTTCTGGTTAGCTTAGTGTTCTATTTCATTTAGAAAGCAAATGTTGTCGACAAAGATTTTCAATTTTTTATTTCGATACCTGAGATACAAGTGGACCTGGTAGGAATCAGTTCCGAATACAATAGAAAATAGTGTTTATTGTTAAAAAAACAATTAAACTTCAGGTATTTGAGAGACCTGGTTCTCTCTCACCCTTTCTATCAGCGGAGCTAGTCCTTCCCATTGATTCCTATCAATGCGTTACCTATCTATCTATCTATCAGGACCAAACTAAAATAGACACGAAATTCATTCACCTTTTTTAAAAAACTCTCTTGGAAATTACATTGCTTGCTGTGTACGTGCTCGGTTGTTTATTTCGTGTCATATAACTTGTTAGTTCACATATTTTTCTGTTAATTGAGGCACATTTAGGGCCCAGCCCATGTAATGATATGATACTAGTATTCGGAAGGAAATAGAGATTCGTACGTCATTCTCATTAAATTTGATTAGCTATGTATGCTTAGTTTAATCTCTATATTTCACTAGAGGATTAGAACTCTTCAAATATTTTTATTCCTTTCCTTTCTGTATTTGTATATACATAACACCTTTGTATTATCTGTTGACATGTGTTCTCAGCTATGGAACTCATTTACCAACAGCCGTAAAGTACTTATGTTTACTTAACCTTCAATTAAACATTTTGTAGGGTAATAGAAGATACAATACTATTGGCTTTGCATAGTCCTGAAGTATATGATGATATTGCTCGAGGGACTCGGCATAAGTTTGAGTCTAACAAACCTCGAGCCGTGTTGTTTGAAGGTCCACCAGGTTTGTCAGATTCTTTTATATCAGGCTTCTTAAATTGTGGAAAATTGGGGTAAAATTTTGGCAACTATAATTTTTTAATGGAAAATTTCATCTTACTGTTTAATGTTTATAAAGCTTTTCTTAAATGATTGGGCATAAATACAACAAGAATTGATATTATTTATTTACATTTTGGGACATCAAATGTACCTATGATTTTCAAACTACTATTATTTCTTGTATTGGATTATAAGGAATACGACTAGCTAAATTGTTTTGAGAAGAAACTGCACTTGTAGAACTGTTCTTCTATGAAGTTGGAATCTGAATTTAGTGAAAAGAAACTTACTATGATGATACGACAACATTTAATTTTCATTCTTCTGACTGCTAAGTAATAAAATATGTTTGAGTGGCATATTTTTATGGTTACAGGTACAGGGAAAACCTCTTGTGCCCGTGTTATTGCCAATCAAGCGGTAAGCTGATTTTGTACTCTTGTGCATCTGTACCCATAAGCTTTATTGTTGCACTGATTCCTGAATATCCTCCCCTGCCCTTAACTGAGAATAAAAAAGAAAGATAATAAATTAAAGCTGTCAGGGGCTCGTGTATGATATGAAGTTGTTAGGCACACAGGACATGTTGAAATTGTATGTCACTTTCAATTGCTGTGCAGCTTCCTCTCATGAGGAAGTAGGATCTTCTCTTTTTCACGAAGAAAACTGGACCGTGTATTGACTAATTGGTGGCCTTGTATTTTACTTTTGACCCTGCATAAATGTTTGACTTTATATCTTCCACAGCTACATTCTAAGAATGTTATCGTGGTCACCATGCACATGTTAAGAAGTTTCAGTACTTCAAGAACTGAGTTCTGGGTTGTCTTTGAAAGACTACTTATGGATGGGAAACTTATCATTTTAGTACATTGCAATTGTCTTTGCAAGAGGGAGGAAATGGTGGGTAGGTAGGTGTTCTAACTGGTGCCACAATCTTATCTTAATCACAATTTGAAATAGGTTTAATGTGTGATTACCCTTCATTTTTTTGGGCCAAATGGGGGGAGCTGGTTTCCAGCTGATGTTTTTGGGCAGGGAAAGGGGGTTGGGATCAAATTTCACACTTCCTCCTTTAGTGGGTAGGGAACTCATGAGCTATAACACACAAGCATGTAAAGTACCATTCCATAGCCATGTAAATGTTGATTATGAATGTTATCCTGCCAGTTCGAATAATGATGCTCGGGGTTTTTACTTAGGTTTAATACAGTGTTCATAGTATGCTGTTCTATATACTAAATTATGCAGAATTTGTATTTTGCTCTTGCGTTCGGTTCCATTGTGTTCCTAGCATGCCTTCAATATAATAGAAATTATGTGGAGTGAATTATGTAGAATTTTGTATTTTGAGCTTGAGTAACTGAACTCAAATCCACGTTCAACTTAACTTGGCAGGGTGTCCCTTTGCTCTATGTGCCCCTTGAGGTAGTCATGTCTGAGTTCTACGGTAAAAGTGAACGCCTTCTAGGGAAAGTGTTTTCTCTAGCAAACGATCTTCCTAATGGTGCTATTATATTTTTGGATGAGGTAATCAAGTGATAAATTTTGTTGAAGAGTTGCTATGTGCCTCTTGTTGATTTCTGTTTGATTTCTCTGTGTTGTTTGTGTTTTTCTTGACATGTAGATTGATTCTTTTGCTGCTGCTCGTGATAGTGAAATGCATGAAGCTACACGTAGAATATTGTCAGTATTACTGCGACAGGTTAATATTGTTGCCATACCCTTAGAAATTCACTTGGTTTGTTTCTGTGATATTTCTTCTTCTGGCCTTTTTTATGCAAAGTTTCCAGACTACTTTCTGGCTGTATGGAGCTTTTCCTCTCTTTTCCTTTTAATCAATACAGGTCTTATCAAAACCCTTGTTATGTAAAAAGTAAACTCTTGTATCAAACTTTCAACAGCTCATCCAATCTATATCAGCTTGGTGAAAGTCTTGAAGTCTTTATGAAATTCGACTGAAGAATGGAACAAATTTTGCAGATAGATGGCTTTGAGCAGGATAAGAAAGTGGTTGTCATTGCTGCCACAAATAGAAAGGAAGACCTTGATCCTGCATTAATTAGGTGAGCTTAAGACAAATTGCTCTATAGCTTGCAAAGTTTACATAATTGTTCATTCAGGAGCCACAAATCTTAACCTGGCTGTTTTTTTCTTTCTTCTTGTAGTCGGTTTGATACTATGATCACTTTTGGTTTACCTGATCATCATAATCGTCAGCAGATAGCATCCAAATATGCAAAGCACCTGTCCAAAGCCGAACTTGATGAACTTGCAAGAGTTACAGAAGAGTAAGTTGGACTAACTATTGAGTTCCCTCCTAGATGTATTCATGGGTAGAAAATGAGGGAAGTATATAGATAGATGCGTTCATCTTCTTAACTTCCACCAACCAATGCACATTCTTAATCTTGATATTGATTATTAGAATCAGACCTTAGCCATTTTTCCTAACTTCAGCATGCTATGCCGTTTTTTTTAAATACCACGCTCTAGTTACAGTTTTTTATTGACGAATATTAGGAAAATGTTAATAGTACTGAGTGAACTTTGGACCTCTTGTATATAACTATTTTTGTCGTTATTTTCTTGTTCATTGGTGGTTCTTGTTTTAGTATGTCTGGAAGAGATATTAGAGATGTTTGTCTGCAAGCGGAACGATCCTGGGCATCAAAGGTAACAAGCAAAATTTCAATTTCCAGTTTGATATAGTATACTAAGGTAAAAGCATCTATTCATGGTTGGACAGATTATTCGGGGACAAATATCCAAAGATGACGAAGAAGTGAACCTTCCACATTTACAAGAATATATAGAGTGCGCCACAAACCGACGGGAAGCGCTGCTTAGTACTGCTGCAAAGAGGAAGCTCCAAAGTTCTTCCCGAAACAGGATAATAAGTGACTAAGCACATGTTTGTTTGGGCGGTGGGTAAGAGATAAACGCGCATCCATTTAGAAACCAGAGTTTGTAGCCTCTACTTTATCACATTGAAATGTCCTTCGACCGTGCGATTGAGGTAGAGAGATGAACAACCAAACATTGGCTAAGACTTGGGACCTCATTTGACAGAGCTCAAAGGCTTGATTATTATTTTCTGTTTTAATATTAACTTATTCATATAAAGAACCCTCAAATTGGACTTTTTGTAGTGGTTAAGGACTAACTTGTTTCTTTGACTTATTTTCTCTCTGAAAAAGAAAGAGTTTGACCTATTTTAGCTTATATTTTTTTTGTATAGGAATAATAAACTAACTTTAAAATGTTTTATTTATATAATTACACATATATTGATTGTAATTTGTTAGTGTAAATTTTTTTACATTTACAATATATCGAAAATAAATTCGTATTAAAGTGGACATATTCTCCTTAAAAAAAAAGTGAGCATATAAATTTATTATTTTTGATAAATATTTTGTCCCGTTGATATTTTACTTTTTTTCTTGTAAGTTGAAGTTAAGTTAAACGCTATTTTTAAAAGATGTTGAATAATTAAGGAGTTCGTTCATCTTTACAAAAAACCAAGTTGTTTGTGATTCTATAATTTTATTTTTAATTTTTTGAGATAGAAAATGTACAAGTTTCAATACAATTTAGTAAATGCTTCAAGAATACATATTGATATTTTTCAAAAATCTTTTAAGCTAAAAATAAAACAATAATTACTCAATAACTTAGCTTTTTGTCTAAAGCTTTTGTTTAAGCTTAAATAAATTTTTAATCTTTATAAAATTTCAACAATTTAATTTTAATGTATGTAAAATAAAATTATAACTTTTAATCTATACAAAATTATTCAACAAACAGTATTAATTACTACTTAAATGAAATAAATTTAATTAACCTTCAATTCAAAAAAATTAAAATGAATTTTTTTTCAAGCATGTTAGAACATTGTAAAAAGTTCTTTCACAAAATTTAGAATTTAAGTTTGGATGAATTAAATATAAAAAACTAAAGAAAAAAATAGTAAAAATATAGATTTAAAAATCAAAATTTGAGCTCATTTTTTGTGGATAAATTTTTTATATTGTTGAAAATATACTTGAAAAAAATCCATTCAAAAACATATATTTTATTAACAGAGACTAAAAGTGCATGCATGATAATTGTGTATAAACTAAAAATTGTATTTTTATTTTATATAGACTAAAATTGAAAAATTAAAATTTATAAAGATTAAAAGTATATTTAATCATTTATTTTTTACTTTTAAAGTATTCACCAAGTTTCATATAACATGTCACATTTGTAATATTAATTGTCTAGAGTTATGTCCCTTTCAATTACTAATGAAACATTATTGCATATATTTCTTTTTGATTAATATACTTTTAAGAGTTCAATCCATCAAACTACTACACCAACTATTTTTTTTATATAAAAGTATTTTAATAAATAAAACTCAATTTTATCATAAAAATTAATACAGATTATTGTGTATAACCAAAGTGACAACACGTGATATAAGATTCATCCAAAAGGAAACATATGGTTCAGTGACTTTATTCGGTTATATACTCTCAAATCTAAATTTCAGTCTTTCATCTCAAAATTTATACAGATCAAAGTCGTCTTTGTTCAAGTCAAAAAATGCTTCTCTCATTCTCATATGGTTCAGTGACTTCTTTACACAAAATCTTTATTTTGTTGGATTTATTGGCTTATTCAACACCATAATACACATTCACCGGAGATACAAATTTCATTATAAATTTTTTGAGATCAAAATGGTGCTTGAACTTGTGTGCAGATGTTTCACTTTTGATCTCATTCATGGACCCTGTTTCGTTGTTGTGGTGTCATCATCATAGTAAAAGTTCACTTCACCTGTAAACAAATTATCTTGGACAAGGTTGATCTTATCAAGTGAATCTTTAACAATTAGAAACGACATATCCTCAAAGTTTTCGTTGATGCCCAATTCAAATGAGATACCATCAAACCATTGACGTGGTGCTGCCATATTTTTGGGGTCTCCACTTAACTTAATATTTTAGTTTAATTGTTGTTTTAGTTATTCTATATGTTTCACTTTTGATCTCATTCATGGACCCTTTTTCGTTTGTTGTGGTGTCATCATCATAGTAAAAGTTCACTTCACCTGTAAACAAATTATCTTGGACAAGGTTGATCTTATCAAGTGAATCTTTAACAATTAGAAACGACATACCCTCAAAGTTTTCATTGATGCCCAATTCAAATGAGATACCATCAAACCATTGACGTGGTGCTGACATATTTTTGGGGTCTCCACTTAACTTAATATTTTAGTTTAATTGCTGTTTTAGTTATTCTATTCTAACTGAATCACGAAAATCGTTTTCCATTTTATTTCTCTCCAATTTTAGTTCCCTAAATATAATTTTGGTCTAAAACTAGATGAATTTTCATTTTTTTGCATTTATTTAAGGCACACTGTACATTAAGATCTCGTGGTGCAACAATTATACCTAAAATCTATGATCATAAATGGTGTAGTGTGACTTAAAAAAATGAAATTTCAACAAGTTTTGGATCAAAATTCTGTTTGAGGACCAAAACTGAAGATAAATAAAATAGGAGAACTACTTTCGTGATTCAGCTAAAATAGGAGGACCAAAACTGCAATTAAGTTTAATATTTTTTATTTTTAGAATTTCAAGTGATATATTTATCATTTCGTCTATAGACAAAAAAAGTTGATCGTAGTATTAAATTATTGACAGTTTTAATTATTTTATTAGTTTATCTTTAAAAAAAATTAATTTATGTTTTAATATAATATATATTATAAATTACAAAAAAAAGATGTAAAATAGTTATAGGTAGATTAATAAAGAAATTATTAATGGAGTTGAAAAATTAAGGGAGATCTAATAAAAAAAGTGCAAAGAAAAATCTAAAAGAATTCTATATTTAGGAACAAAAGTGGTAAATGTTAATGAAAATAGGATTATTGAAATTTAAATTAACAAAAATATTTTACTAACATCTTATTTTAAATATATTTGAGACATCTAAGTAAGCAATCACATATAAAATTGTAGTTAATTCAGTGGAGCTGATTGTGAATTTAGACCACAATTAAAATTTGAGACAATAAAATAGTTGATTAACTATAATTTTAATGGTAAATTGAATTAAACATTCATTTAATTAAATTTATATTTTGAAATATGATTAAATAAATGTGATATATATATTTCGATTACCATTATCAATAAATTAAATGAGAAATTTAAATGAATCAAAAATACCAATTGAGATTAAATTTAGTATTCCACATAGAAATGTATTCACATTTAATATTTAAGGTACGTCGAATTAAATTTTACCTCGTATGAAGAGAATTTATAAAATAAAAACAAAAAAAATTAAATATATATTTTTTTGGACAAAGTGGTATTCACCGCTTAAAATCAAACAAGTTCCAAAATGGTTCGGTTTAAAAATATCATATTTGCAAATTTATTTAAGATTTATTAATATATTATTGATTTAAATCATAAACTTGTAACCATCGCAATATTTTTTGGCTTGCTTGGAGTTTTGAACCATTTTTTACGTATCGGTCCCACATGTACCTTATATTATTGAACATATAGTACTATACTACTACTAAATCGCAAGATATTGCTCTTTCTCTCTCTCACTCTCTCCCGTTGTTGTGAGTGCTCAAATCAATGGCGTCGCGGGACAACAAGAAGGCATCCAGTAGTCGAGCTGGAAGAATTCGCCCTCTTTCCGATCTGAACCGACCATCCGCTGATTCCGACAGCGACTCCGATGGCCCTCAAGAGTATTACACCGGCGGCGAGAAAAGGTTCTTTTTCTTTTATCTCTCTTCTAAATTACCCAACCTTCCTAATCATTTTCATTTTTTTTTATTGATTTTTATTGTAATTGCTATTCGCTGCTTCTTCTATTTATATATCATACTCATGCTTTACTTGTTTGAGCTACATCAGAACCAAGTTATATAGTTGAATAATCTAGGGTAATTCTCTCATGGAACGAAGCATTAGTTAATAAAAACTGTGGATTGTGAATTTAAGCAATACAGTGAAGTGACTGAACTATGTAATGGAGATAGATGTAAGGGTTGGGATGAATACTTATTAGGGCACAATTGTTTTGCCAAAATGGTTTCTATTTTTTTACTCATTAATTAGTAATTGTTGAATAGTGGAAATTGCACTGAGCTTTCTAACACTCTATGATCTTTGATGTGTGTCATTTGATGAACCCTTTTCCCCCAATTGCTCCTGTCTATGTTCATTTGAATGGATTGGTGGCTCTTCATCCTGTTACACTTTTTTGCACACTGCCGTGATATTATAGGAAACTCTCCTGAAATAATGACAAGTGATTACAATTCATGTTATTCTATTGCGCTTACACAATTACAAAGTTCTTTCAGAGTTTTCTCGAAATCATTTTTGGGTGGAAGCATTTGAAAATTAATCCGAAGGGATTTAAAAATGGTAAAATTGTGTTTGGTGTTGTCAAATAGCAGCGCTATAGTGTATCAGAATTTTAACAAATTGTTATTGTTCTGCAATATGCTATTTAGGACAAAGTGTTGTTAAAGTAGCGACTAAAGCAGCGTTACAGCATAGCATAATTTGAACAATATGCTATTTTCCGCGACGGACAACATTGATTGTGCTTTTGATGAGCACCCTCAAACTTTTACTTCAAAACTAATTTGCTCGGGATTTGGAACCCCCATTCAGATCTAGTTCAACTTGTTAATGAATGGGAGGGGACATAAAGTTCTCAAAGCGACGTGTTTTTGTCATTTCCTGATCTACTTTGTTCAAATAGCCACTCTCTCTTTGCTCTTTCTGGGTCTAATGACAATGCTCTTACAACTTTTGGGAGCCTTTTGAGGTCGTCAATGTCTTATGCGAAGCTTTATATTATGACTTTAGCATTGCTCTCTTGATCTTATTGGACTACACAGTTAAAAAATTTACTTTGAATGTATGAAGTCAACCAATTTATTGCCGAATTTTAGGGAAATGTAGTGGACTAGGTAACCACTCAAACTCTCAATTTTCATATCCTCCAATTTGTAGGATTTGGAATGGAACACTTTTATATTTTAAGATGGTCATTTACTATGTTGATCCCCGATGCTGTAACCTTTTAGTTCACAGCTAGGTAATTAAATGGTATTCCCTATTTTGCGACTAGCGGGGCTAGAGCCAGCGGTCGCAGAGCCTCTGAGGGGTCTGCTGCAACGCTAAACATGGATGTGTTGCATTTTTCTGGAGCGGTTGTTGCAGTCACAGATATGCTGAATGTGGTCTATTGCAGCCACTTTAGACGTTTTCCAGCCTTAATCTAGTGTCTACAGGGCTTTACTGGATCTAGTGTTTTCTGATCACGATCAGATGTTTGCTGGCCAGAACCTTCACAGGAAGAGAAGTAACCTAAAAAAAGCATGAAATAAGAAAGTGAATACAAGAAATGGAGGTGGAGGAGGACAGAGATGCGCAGTCATTATTGCAAGATTGTGCGAGTTGGTGTTGAACGCGGCTGATGGGAGAAAGAAGAGGCTAGGTTTTTATTTTTATGAAATGGGGGAGTGATAGTGAGTTGGGCCCTAGTTTGGCGGGAGGTACGTAAAGCACGGACAAGAATTGTTCCAATGAGGATTCAAGTCTGCATCTATAGTATAAGCCTAAAAATTGTTGAATGAAACATTAATTATATTAAACTCTTACTTTATAAAAATTAATATGTATCTATATAGTATTAATTACTAAACTAAATATTTAATACAACTTATTTAGCATAATTATTTAGTATTAATAATTTATTAAAAAAAGTTAGAATAGCAGCCATATCGCTATTCCAATTTCGGGCCATATGCTCCGTGTGTCTATCTGAGAGACAATGAAGATAACACGAGGAGAAATATTTGAATAACTCTACTCAATTAATTATCATTGTTACTTTCAAACAAAGGAAACAGGATCCTCACCAATCCCTAATTAAAAATTTCAACAATAATGATTCCTTTCACTCTATCTGATTCTAAACCATTCCACTTCGGTCCATTCAAGACGTTCAAACATAGCCTTATGATTGACTTGCTTTACGTCTCTAGAACCTCAAGCACCTGTTAGTGAAAAAGTCACTTTGACTACCTTGATTGAAAGTGTTGAAATTTAGTATATTAAAAGTTGGATTTTGAAAGGTTATGCACCTGTTGATTAAAGTGCATCCGTAAATGTAATCATACTTTCTAAACTTTTTTTGTTTTATATACATAGGAAGTTTACTGGTTTCATTTATCCTGCACAAGATTTAAGATAAACATGTTAATGTTTAGTTTGTTTTATAACAATTGTGCATTATGTCTCCAGTGGAATGCTTGTCCAGGACCCTTCAAAAGGAAATGATGTGGATGCAATTTTCAACCAAGCTAGGCAACTTGGAGCTGTGGAAAGGCCTCTTGATCAGCTTCAGGAACCTCCAAGGTCAACAAGCTTTACTGGAACTGGCAGGTTACTCTCAGGAGAAACTGTGCAGTCTACTTCTCAATCTCAGCAACCTGAATCTATTGTTCACAACATTGTTTTTTGGAGTAATGGTTTCACCGTAAATGATGGACCTTTGAGGAGATTGGATGATCCTACAAATGCCTCATTTTTGGAGGTACTGTATTAAGATTCTTATGATGACAACTGGTTGGAGGGTAGAAAGTTTTAAGAGTAATGAGGCTGTTTACCAAAAAGAGATTACTCCTGAGTCCCAAGCTGTTGAAGTTTGAGTTTTTTTGTATCATTATTCAGGGAACAATGGAATATCTCAATAAATTTCACTTATTTTGGAAGTTTACTGTAGGTTGCTCTTACAATCTCTTGATGAGACTATCTAAGAATGTGCCTGATATGTGTTTAGGGAACTATTACTTTCTTCATCGTTATATCAATGGTTCTGTTGTGTTAAATGATATTTGCTATTTTTGAATGCAGAGCATTAAAAAATCTGAATGCCCCAAAGAGCTTGAACCTGAAGATAGGAAGTCATCTGTAAATGTCAACCTCATAAGGAGGAATGAGAACTATCGTGTGAGTTTTCTATTTGAATTATTTGGTCTGTCTTTGTCATATTTGCTTTGAAACTTAATTCAGGTCCTTTGTTATACATTGTTATTATTAGTAGTAGTATTACTTATTATATAAAATCACACGTTTCCAATGTATAATTCACAAGTGCACTTTGTCTCACCAACAGGAACCCGAAAAGAGCCAAGCTTCATTTCAGGGAGTGGGAAGAACACTTGGGAGCAGCTCCACTTCAACCGCACCAGAGACCCACAACGCCCCCACCTCAGCTCCGCCCCCTTCTGCTGGTCTGGTGGTTGATCAGTCACTGCCATCAACTTCAATACAACTCAGGTTAGCGGATGGAACCCGCTTGATATCACATTTCAATTATCACCACACAATCGGTGACATTCGTGGCTTCATTGATGCGTCTAGACCTGGGGGTCGGCGGAATTATCAACTTCAGCTGATGGGTTTCCCCCCAAAGGTTTTAGCTGATGAAACACAAACTATAGAGCAAGCAGGATTGGCAAATTCAGTTGTGATGCAAAAGTTTTAGAAAACTTCTGCATCAAAGTCTTATTCCATTAGTTATATATGCTGCATAGAAATGATATGCTGCATAGAAATGATGAACAAAAACAAATAGGAAAATTATGTAGTCTTGAGGGGATATATCTTATTTTTGTGACTCAAGCTTTCTCATATACTATATTTGCTTTAGGATCAGTTAGTGGCTTATCTTTGGACTTAATTATGTGTTATGATATAATTGTGTTGTGTCTCCATACTAGCTGGGCCTAATGGCTGGATTTGATATTTTTATTGAATAGTTCTTTAAAGTGTAGAATAATCCTCATATTTGTTATTTGTGCACTAAAAATTACTAATTGTCGGCCATTTTCGTTTAGATCTTATAACATAACATTTTGGTTTTCAGATTAGTCTTAAATATTGAATACGTTAAAATAAATTGGTTCTTAAAGATTTAATTAATTTTAGGTATTGGACTTTAAAAACAAATTTAAACAGGATAAAGTTTGGATTATAACGATGGATGATTTTAGTTTTTCTTTTATTTTAAGCACTAATATGACATCTTGTGTAAAATAGAAAATTATCATAAACTTCTAGATAATAAGTCACTTTCAAACATGTTTCACTGTATCGCTGAAAGCATCACACAGACGCTCAATTTCTATATGTCAAAATTGGATGTCACACAGAAGCATCTATTTGAAGCTGAGACAGTTTATAACGATATCAAAACCAAAAGAGATGAGACAGTTTATAACGATATCAAAACCAAAAGAGATGAAATGAAGAAAAAGCATAGATTCTGCATTGAAGGTATATGGAATGAAAAGATAGAACAGAAATAGGGTAGAGTTGGATAATGAAAATGAACGGGTTCTCACAAAGATTTGGTTTTTCTTTGCATTTTTGTGAGTTCGTTGTTGACATGAACGGGTTCTCACAAAGATTTGGTTTTTCTTTGCATTTCTGTGAGTTCGTTGTTGACGTGTGACATCGTTTTGTTAATCATCTTGATGTAACGTTTTTTTTTTCTTTCCATTTTGTGTCGTGTTCATGGTTCAGATTGACAGGCCAGTTCGATCCATTACACGTTCAATCAATGACTTGTCGTTAACTCTATACATCTGAAAGCATGAGTATTCTGGTTACTTTCATTAAGTCAAAATAGTTGTAGACATTTTTCCATTATATGTTATCAACTTGAATGTTGCAAGTTTGTTAACAGATTCATCACTTTTAGTTTTTAGTGACTTTGAATTTATGTTGTCTTGGATGTACTCTATCAATTCGAATGAATGAACATCTTTTTGTTAGTAAAAGAAGAGAAAAAAATTATATTTTGTTAGGTAATAATATTTTTTACTTAAAAACCGATATTCATTAATTCAAATTAGTATAATACATTGATCGAGAATACAACGTAAATTCGAAATCACTAAAATCGAAAATGATGAATTTGCAAATAAAGAATACCTAGATTAATAGCATAAAATGATCAAGTGTCTTTAAATGTGACAAAATTAAAGCGTCTCAAATATTCACATTTCTAGATATGTAATGTTGATTGAATTTGTACTAATTTCTCAATCTCTGTATCAAGTGAATACCACGCTAGGACGGAGAACATCGCACAAAGACGAATTACAGAAAAAATAAAAAATAAAATTATATCTACGTAGAAACCATTTATTTAAGACGAATTACAAGAAAAAAAAAATTAAAAAAAAAAAAAGAAAAGATAAATTATATTTATGTAGAAATTATTTATTTAAATATGAAGAAAAAATGTATAAATGAATGATTCTAGATTGAAAATTAACTTTAAAGTACTCCTCTTTTATGAACGAAGAAGAGACGATTAGGTAAAGAAGATGAAAGGTAATGTATATCGGCAATTTACAGCATTGCTCTAAGTTTTGGGAAAACATATTCAGTTTCAAGTATATCAACCAAAAAACGGATATCATATTGAGGAAAAAACAATTACAATATAGAAACATTGAATATTTCTGCATAACGTGTATAACTGTAGTTTCTTTTTTTTTTTTGACGCAGAGTCATACTGTAGATAAAATATTGCACATTTGAAAAATAGCCTGTATTACAATTTTAAGTGCACATCTGACAAATATGAGGATTATTCTACATTCTAAATAATAGGTCAATACAAATATCAAATCCATTCATTACGCCCAGCAAGTATGAAGACACAACACAATCATAATACCACATAATTAAGTTCAAAGATAAGCCACCCAACTGATTCTCAAGCAGATAGAGTATAGGATAAAGCTTGAGTCACCAAAAGAAGATATCCCCTGAAAACTAGGGGTTTCCTATTTGTTTTTGTTCTTCATTTCTATGCAGTATATAACAAGTAATGAAATAAGACTTTGTAGCAGAAGCTTGCTAAAATTTCTGTATGACAACTGAATTTGCCAATCCAGCCTGCTCTATAGTCTGTGTTTCATCAGCTAGAACCTTTGGAGGGAACCCCATCATCTGAAGTTGATAATTCTGCCGACCCCCTGGTCTAGACGTATCAATGAACGCACGGATGTTTCCGATTGTGTGGTGATAATTGAAGTGTGATATCAAGCGGGTTCCATCAGCTAACCTGAGTTGTATTGAGGTTGATGGCAATGACTGATCAACCACCAGAGCAGCAGAAGGGGGTGTAGCTGAGGTGGGAGCTGTTGTTGAGGCAACATTCGGCTCAGGGGACACTGAAGTGGAGCTGCTTCCAAGTGTTCTTCCCACTCCCTGAAATGAAGCTTGGCTCTTTTCGGGTTCCTGTTGATGTGACAGTGCAATTGTGATTTATACATTGGAAATGTATGATTTTAGATATAGGTAATAATAATGCATAACAAGGGAACTGGATTGAGTTTCATAGTACATTTGACAAAGACAAACCTAAGAACTCAAATAGAAAACTCACACGATAGCTTTCATTCCTCTTTATGAGGTTGACATTTACAGGTGACCTTCTATCGGCAGGTTCAAGCTCTTTGGGGCATTCGGATTTTTTAATGCTCTGCATTCAGAAATAGCAAATATCATTAAACACAATATAACCATTGACTGATATAAGAAAACCATGAAGAAAGTAATAGTTTTGCAAACGCATATCAGGGACGTTCTTAGATAGTTTCTCGTCAAGAGATCGTAAAAGCAACCTGCAGCAAACTTACAAAATAAGCTTGACATTCAGAGAAACTTAAATAGAAAAAAGTAAAGTTATATTAAAATTTATTGAGATATTCCATTGTTCCCTGAATAATGATAAAAAAAACTCTATCTTCTACTGCTCGTGACTCAGGAGTAATCTTTTTGGGTAAACAACCTCATTGCTCTTGAAACTTTCTACCCTCCAATCCATTGACAGAAGAAGAATCTTAATACAGTACCTCCAAAAATGAGGCATTTGCAGGGTCATCCAATCTCCTCAAAGGTCCATCATTTACAGTGAAACCATTACTCCAAAAAACAATGTTGTGAACGATAGATTCAGGTTGCTGAGATTGAGAAGTAGACTGCACAGTTTCCCCCGAGAGTAACCTGCCAGTTCCAGTAAAGCTTGTTGACCTTGGAGGTTCCTGAAGCTGATCAAGAGGCCTTTCCACAGCTCCAAGTTGCCTAGCTTGGTTGAAAATTGCATCTACATCATTTCCTTTTGAAGGGTCCTGGACAAGCATTCCACTGGAGAGACATAATGTACAATTGTTACAGACCATAAAATAAAATAAACATTGGAGTGTTTCTCTTACAAAATACATAAGACCAGTAAAACTTTCTAATACATAGAAACTTTCTATGTATATTAAACTTAAGGTTTAGAAAGCGTGATTACACATGTACTTATTTATCGAACAGGTGGATATTACGACAATCTTTCAAATACCAACTTTATAATACAAAATTTAAACACTTTAGATCAAGGTATTCGAAGTGACTTTTTCACTAACAGGTGCTTGAGGTTCTAGAAAAGTAAAGCATAGAAGTCAAACATAAGGCTATGTTTGTAGGCTTAGAACGGGATGAAGTGGAATGGTTTGGAGTCAGATAGACTGGAAATGAATCATTATTGTTTGAAAGTTTTAATTAGGGAATGGCAGAGATCCTGTTTCTTTTAATTGGAAGTAACAATGGTAATTAATTGAGTGGAGTAGATTACAAATATCTTCTGGTATTACCTATATCGTCAATCTTGGATAGAGACACGGAGCAGCCAATATAGACTGAGACTAGGATAGCAGGATGGCTGCTATTCTAATATTTTTAATATGTATTAAATATTTTATAATTTATACTAAATAAGTTATAATAAATTACTTTTTTAAGTAATTTATATTATATAATTATATATAAATTTGAATAAATTAAAAAAAAATGGTTTTTTTCAACAACATTTGGCTTTATACTATATGTGCAGACTGTTGTGGCATAAAATAAAGGTAGTGAAGCCTTTTGGGCTTGAAGGGCCCAATTCACACTTTTACTCTCCCATTTAATAAGATAAAAAAACCTAGCCCCTTCTTTCTTCCATCAGCCGCCTTCAACACCAAGTCAAACAAGCTTGCAGTAATGACTGCACGTCTCTATCCTCCTCCTCGTCCTACTCCTTTTCTTGTATTCTTTCTTGCTTCCTCTTCGTTACTTCTCTGCATGAGAAGGTGCTGGCCAGAAAACCCCGGATTGTGGCAGGAAAACCCCTGTAGATGCAAAATTGTGGCCTATTGCGTCCGTAGTGGGTGCAATAGACCACATTAGGCAAGATTTTGGAGCATCTTGTGGCCGCAGTAACTGCTCCATCAGATCGCAATGCACCCGTGTTTAATGCTGCAACCAACCCTGCGGCACTCTGCGATCGCGCTGTTATTGACAACATATGCAATTACCATTTAATTGCCTAGTTGTGGCCAAAAGGTTTCAGTATCAAAGACTAAAGTGTTAAATCACCATTTTAAAAACATAAAAGAAGCGTTCCACTCCAAACCCACTAAGTTGGAGGATATGAAAATTGAGAGTTTGAGTAGGCACCCAGTCAACTACGTTTCCTAAAACTCGCCAACAATGGGTTGATTTCCTTCATACATTCAAAGTAAAAAATTTAAACTACGTAGTTCCATAAGTTCAATTTTTGTATATATAAAACAGCTTAACCAATCAAAGGAGTAATGCTAAAGTCATCATAATATAAAGCTTCACATAATACATTAAAGACCTTAAAAGGCTCTCAAAATCCATAAGAGCATTGTCATTAAACCCAAGAAGAACAAAGAGAGAGTTGCTATTTGAACAAAGGAAATGACAAAAACATGTCACTCTGAGAACTTTTGTCCCCCCATTCTTTAACAAGTTGAGCTAGATCAGAATGGGTTTCAAGAAGCCCAAGCAAATTAGTCTTGAAGTAAAAGTTTGAAGGTGCTCATCAAAACCACAATTTTGTCCTTTCTAAATCCCTTAGGAAAAGTTTTCAAATGATTCACCCAAAAATGATTTCGAGAAAAATCTGAAAGAACCTTGTAATTGTATAGGTGCAAAAGAATAACATGAATTGTAATCAATTTTCTTTATTTAACGAAGATTTTTCCTAAAATATTAAGGCAATAAGCAAAAAAGTGTAACAGGATAAAAAGTCATCAATGAAGTGAAGCTATACAAGAGCAATTGGGGGAAAAGGGTTCTTCAAATGACACACGTCAAAGCAGTCACAATCCACAAACAATCATAGAGGGTTAGAAAGCTCGCTGCAATTTCCACTATTCAAAAATTACTAATTAATGAGTAAAAAAATAGAAACCATTTTGGCAAAACAATTGTGCCCTAATAAGTATCCATCCCAACCCTTACATCTATCTCCATTTCATAGTTCAGTCACTTCACTGTATTGCTTAAATTCACAATCCACAGTTTTTGTTAGAGAATTACCCTAGATTATTCAACCATATAACTTGGTTCTGATGTAGCTCAAACAAGTAAAGCATGAGTATGATATATAAATAGAAGAAGCAGCGAATAGCAATTACAATAAAAATCAATAAAAAATGAAAATGATTACGAAAGTTGGGTAATTTAGAAGAGAGATAAAAGAAAAAGAACCTTTTCTCGCCGCCGGTGTAATACTCTTGAGGGCCATCGGAGTCGCTGTCGGAATCAGCGGATGGGCGGTTCAGATCGGAAAGAGGGGGGATTCT
>NC_021160.2:5765179-5788134 GCF_000331145.2 Cicer arietinum | reverse complement strand
GAAAGAGTGCGAATTCTTCCAGCTCGACTGCTGGATGCCTTCTTGTTGTCCCGCGACGCCATTGATTTGAGTACTCACAACAACGATAGAGTAATGAAAATGAAAATATCTATGTTGGAATAATTAATATTCTTGCTATCACATTATTGGCTTTTAAAGTTGCTTTAGAATGAAAATTTTATCAACATAAATATCATTCTCAATAATTGTTATATTTTATTATATTCTTTAATTATTAATATCTACATTTCAAAATATTAATTATATTTTGTATTTATGATAGTATAGAACACACCGTTACTTTAAAATAATCTAATGAAATTACTACACTTTCGTCCTATTTAATAAATTTTATATATATTAAAAAAATGATTATGATAAAAAATTTAAATAAATATATTACTTTTATATATTTATTCATATAATTATTGTTATTACAAGAGAGAGAAAAATAAGTTACGTTTTTTATTGATAAATTAATTAATAGTAATTTTGTAAAGAAAATATTAATACAGTTGAATTTTGTGAGTGGTCTTGTATTGTATTAAGACATAGAGAAAAAGTTAAAAGGATTAAAGACGAATGAAGTATTTTTTTTTTAGTAAAAATCTTAAATAATATTTATTATGGGTTTGTTTGTTTAAATAAAAAATTGAAACAAATTTTGAAAATATTTTTACTTTTTGTTTTGACATTTTTAAAAATTAATTTCAAAAATTAAACTTGAAATAAAAAATCAGTTTAAATTGTTTATCTTAAAATATCATTTTATATATTTCATCTATTACTACAACTTCTTTTGAATAATGAAATTTCAAAAAGTGATTAAAAACTATTTGAAAAGCTATTCATAAAAATCATTTTTGAAATATAGTTTTTTTTTTAAATATAATTTTTATCATGTTAAAACATTTGAAATTGAATATATCAATTATTGAATGTCAAAATTACTTTTTTTGAATCAATAACAAATAAGTCAAAAACAACTTCTACTATTTTTAAGTAAGTTACCATAAAAATCATTTTTTAAAATATAAAGTCAAAATCATTTTTTTTAAATTTCAAACAACACTCATTATGAGTCAAGAGAGTAATATTTTTTGCTTCTATTTTTACTAGTGTCATTGAAAAGAGATAAATATAAATTTTCAAAGTGTTTAGTGAGTCAAAAGATCTTTTCTATCTTAGATTGGGACACATCATAACTCTAAATTTAAAATATCAAAAATAAAATCGATGCATTTTTGTACAAAAATTGTAATTTTTTATTTACAAATTATACATCTAAATAAATTATTTGCATATTAAAATTATTATTTTGTACTTTTTATTTTTTATAATTGAAAAAATACCAATTATATCTTTGAATTATTCGTTTCGTGTGAAATAATCTAAAACGATAATTGTTAACAAAATCAGAGCGAGTAGTGAATAATAATTTTCATAGCAATTTGACTTTAAGGTTAAAACCATACGTTAAGTTATAAATATAGATACTTTGGTTCTTTCCATCAAATTTTGGTTTGAGTCTTTCAAATATTTCACATGTTGGCATACTTTTTATTGGTGATTAGGCACATGACTGGGCAAGAAAAAAGAAAAAAATATGAAATATTTGATAAACTTAAATTTATAATTAAGAATGAAAATGACTAATTATAATTAAGAAATTGAAATGAAAAAAAAAATTAAGGAATCAAAAGTATAATCTAAAAGTAATAAGATAACAAATCGAGAAGAAAAACTTAAAAATCAAAGTAAAATTGAAAAATAATTCAAGAAATCAAAATTATAATTTAACTTTGATTGTATTTAGATTTTACTATCTCTTCCGACAATAATGATACATTTGTACATGAAAATTGTGTCAAAATAAATGTTATATTTTTAATGTTCAGTGTAACATGTTAATTGTTATATGTAAGTGTGCAGATTATGATTAATTAATATTAATAAGATATGAATTATATTGTGAAAGTATCAATAATAGATATTAGCAAGATATTATTTGAAAATGAGAAAAATAAACTCAAAAAAGAGGAATGAATTATAGTCTATATCATTGTTTCTCAAAAGCTCATTTTTAATTTTTTTTTTAATAAGAAAGTGATCATTGTTTAGATTGATTAAAATATTTATTTAGCAAATAGTTGACAACGTTTAACTGATAAATCCCCTTAATTATGAGATAGTTAATAGTAAAAGCAAAAACAAGATAAGTGATACAAAAGATGCACAAATATTTTGATTCAGTATCAACCTAATAGTTATATTCAATCCCATCTTATCTTAAAAGAATTTTGCAATATTCAATCATTGAATACACATGAGAGTGTCTTCTAGTTGTCACATAATACATACTACTCAACTTTTTAGCGAGTAATAACTATTACAAGCAAAAGAGTTTTACTTCAAGTTAGTTTAGAAAACTCTAATTGAGTTGTTCTTTGCAACTAAAGACTTGAATCTGGACTCCTAAGAGTTTTTACAATGAAGCTCTTGATATGAATTTTTCAACAACATAGATTTTCTTTTTTGTAATAGCTAAAACTCAACTTCAATTTTTTCTATCTTTATAGCTTATTTGAAGAAATAAAACCTTTGTTCTCCTTGTTGATTTGACATGACCCTGTAGTAGGTAACATGCCATACATAGAAATATATGACATTGTCACTTCAAGTTTGAAATTTTTTCTGTAGCTTTGGTTGATCTTAAGTGTGGTCGAGCTGCAATGACTTTAGTTTAGAGACTATGATGTTTTGTGAAACTTCAATATTATTTTGCGATTATTTATAAACTTCACATAAATACTCATCGAATAACAAATATTAAATTGTACACACTTGTATATTAGAGTTATATCCGCAATATTTATTTTTTTTTTGCCTCAATATGATATGTTAAGGATTTTATAATTCGTTATATAATAATTGATTTCCTTGTAAAAAAATTATTTTAAAATAATTAAATTTTTCAATCTTCTAAATATTTATTTTCAATTATATTATTTAATTAATATTATTTGTATCATTTTTAATGTAATATCTTTTACTATATATTTGATATATTTGAAGTAAAATACTCTCTTAGGTCTCTATTGTACGAAAAAAATAATCTCAAATTTTAATTAGTATTATAAATAATAATTAAATGCTTTTGACATATATAATGCTAGTATAATTCCTTTCATACCATTATTTTTATAAAAAATATTTAATGTTGGTAGTTGAGTGTTTGACAATATTTCAATTGATAATTCAATAATTTTGTATTATGTTTTATATGAAATTTAGAAAATTAATTATAGTTAACTAATTTTCTTAATGACTGTAAAAATAATTATTTTATTTATATTAGTTACGAGAGAGTATGTAACTATTTTTATGTTTATTAAGAAAATTAGTTATGTGTAATTAATTTTATAAATTTTCTGCAAAATATATTTAAAATTTATTAAATTGTTAATCTGAACGTCAAATACTCAATTATCAACATTGATATTTTTTATTAAAGTATTAATAGATTTAGAGTATTAATATCAAATAAGTCAAAAATAATTAACTTTTATTTATAATAGTGACCAAAATTAAAATTATTTTTTGTTTATAATAATAAGTAGAGAGGGCTTATATCAACATAAAAAAGTGTTGAGGAGTGTTAATAACACATTTTCAAACATACACTTTCTAAGATGTTGTTTGTGATCAATTAAATTTCACATAGATCCCATTATATCAAGTGAGTCTCATAAATTTAATTGAACACATTTGAATTTAACTAATAAAAAATATATATTAAAAAATGTATGTTACTATTATATTTTAGGAAAGAAGTGTAAAGCATCTATTCTATCTATTATATATATTTAAAACGGACTATCGATGCCACCTCATCATATTTTGCCACCTCATCATGTTTTGTCACCTCATCATATTTAATCCACATCAGCCAACAAGTTGATGTGCACCTCATGAGAGTACTCTTTCTCTTTCAACAACTTCTCATCTTCTTTCCACAATTTTTTTAATACCTCCAAAATCTATTTGATAATATTATTTTATAAAAAAATTATAAATTATAAATTTATTTATAATAAATTTATAATAAATAAATTTATAATTTATAAATTATTTTACAATTTGATAATAATTTATAATTTAAATTATTATCAAATTATTTTATAAGTTATTTTATAATAAATTTATAAATTATTGTATAGTATTATTAGTCATTTACCAATTGTAATAACTTATATTATTAGTCATTAAATTCAATGAAAAAAACTCACCTAATCACTCATAAATATCGACATAAATGTTATTTATCTAATCCTCCTTACAATTATATTATTCCACTTATGGTGACTAATAATTTTATACGTTAAAAATTCAATTACTCATTAATGTCAATCTATTTAAAATTACTTTCAATTATTTCATTTAAAATAATTTATAATTTATATTATTATCAAATTATTTTATAAGTTATTTTATAATAAATTTATAAATTATTTTATAATATTATTAGTCATTTACCAATTGTAATAATTTATATTATTAGTCATTAAATTCAATGAAAAAAATCACATAATCACTCATAGATATGACATAAATGTTATTCATCTAATCCTCTTTACAATTATATTATTCCACTTATGGTGAGTAATAATTTTGTACGTTAAAAATTCAATTACTCATTAATATCAATCCATTTAAAATTACTTTCAATTATTTCATTTAAAATAATTTATAATTTATATTATTATCAAATTATTTTATAAGTTATTTTATAATAATTTTATAAATTATTTTATAGTATTATTAGTCATTTACCAATCGTAATAATTTATATTATTAGTCATTAAATTCAATGAAAAAAATCACTTAATCACTCATAAATATCGACATAAATGTTATTTATTTAATCTTCCTTACAATTATATTATTCTACTGTAATGATTTTATACCTTAAAAATTCAATTACTAATTAATGTCAGCCCATTTAAAATTACTTTCAATTTATGTCAATCTATTTTTTTAATAACATTTTATAAAATAAAAATATATATTTTATTTGATATAAAAGACACAAATTTATTAAAAATAATCATAAAATACGAATATATAAAAACTTATTAAAAAAGTTACTTCCAATTATTAAAATATACAAATTTATTTAAAATTATAATATATATGAATATATTAAAAAATATAATGAACCAACGTTTACTACATATGTGTTCTAAAAAAATATGTTAGCACTAAATTTTTAATATATAAAATATTACTTATAAAACTTATAAATTTAATTAATTAATATTCGGGCAACGCGCGGGCCATAATCTAGTATATATTTAAAACATACTCCGCTGGCACGTCACGGAGAGTTTCCTCTATTCAGTTTATAGCTTTTTCACAAATTCTATACACCGTTCACTATCTTATACTATCTCCTATCTAATATTATTTCATAACGTATACTCAAAATTTTCTAAATTAATTCCACATTATTATTTCATAACGTCACATTATTATTTGATAATGTTTATCCAACATCTTTCCATTAATTCCACATTATTTTAAAAAATTAATATGAAGTTTTATGTCTCAATTGTCAAATGATTATTAATATAGCAGTCATATCAATAATATATATTCAATTTTATCACTTCAATTTATAAAAGAGAAGTACCCAACAATAATATATATTTAGCTTTAAATCAATAATATATTCAATTTTATCAATCTAATTTATAAAACAGAAGTACCCAACAATAATATATATTTAGCTTTATATGAGTGTTATTATTGTGTCTTCGAGAGAAAATTATTTTGACGTATATTATTTTACTTCTTCAAACTATTTTCAAAGTAGATATAGTTGGAAAATTCTTATTATTATATTATTATTATTATTATTATTATTATTATTATTATTATTATTATTATTATTATTATTATTATTATTATTATTATTTAGTATCTAATATTATGTATAACTATTAATGTGTCATGAGTTACAAATTAAAGTACAATCAATATAGTTATATCAATAATATATATTCAATTTTATCAATTCAATTTATAAAAGAGAAGTACCCAACAATAATATATATATATTTAGCTTTATACGAGTGCTATTATTGTGTCTTCGAGAGAAAATTATTTTGACGTATATTATTCTACTTCTTCAAACAATCTCTACGATTAGTGGCTTGCAACCAATTATTTTCAAAGAAGTATATATAGTTGGAAAATTCTTATTATTATTATTATTATTATTATTATATTATTATTATTATTATCATTATTATTATTATTATTATTTAATATCTAATATTATGTATAACTATTAATGTGTTATAAGTTACAAATTAAAGTACAATCAATATATAATTTTCTACATGCAAAACTAAAATGGAGTAATCAATTATTCTGATATGTTTTAATGGATCTCATCTACGACATGAAAATATATTGACTACTCAAAAGACAAAGAAGATTGTCCATATTCAGCTTTATATGAATGTTATTATTGTGTATTCGGGAAAAAGCTATTTACCATTTATAGATAAAAAAATAATATTTAATATTTAAATTAAAAAAATTATTTGTTGTTTTTTTATGGAGATGTTTTATGTTGTTAAATTTTTTAAAAGTACTACCAATTTGAAGTTTCTACATCTGTTTTAGTTTTACTCAACCGTACATATGAGTTGTTTGTGAAAATTCTCTAAGTCATATTGTATAGAAGTTTCATACTCAAAATATTGGAATTTAGATTTGTTATTTCTTTAACAAAATTAGAATGAAAATGAATACTAAATGACAAAATTATCTTTATATTTTTCTAAAAATATTTTAAAAATAAATTTAGATTTGACAACACAATAAAAGAGCATGACTAATTTGATTTTGCGGTAGATAATTACATATATTAATATTTATTAAAATACTTTTAGTATTTTTAACACTAAATATAATTTATGAATTTTGTTTGTAGGATGATAATCACCGTGGATTTTTAATACTAAATATATGAATTAGTTGCAATTACGTTCTACAAAATATTTTACATATTATCAAATGTGTGTTTGTCAACTCATATATAATAATTACTGAAATAAACTCACTTGAAAAAATGTACTCTACAAACAAAATCAATAAATTATATTATTTTTGAAATTTTAAAATCTTATTCACAATATTACTAATATGTTAAATTCTATATATATTATATTATTTTTGAAATTTTAAAATCTTATTCACAATACTACTCATATGTTAAAATCTATATATCTCGTGCAACGCACGAGTTATATTCTAATTGTTTAATTAAAATATACTACCAAAGTGATCTCTCGTTTTAACACTTAGTCACCCACAATTTTTTTAAAGTTTAACTTAATTTTTTATTAATTATTTATAACAAGACAAATTATCATTCTTACATTTGTTTAAAGGCATCATTCGTACTATTTAACATCACTCTAATTATTATTATTATTATTATTATTATTATTATTATTATTATTATTATTATTATTATATTTAACATTTATTTTTTTATCGAGAATAAAAAGTGAATATATTTTGTTAATTATTTAATATAATTTTAAAAACGGATATATGTGTAAAAAATATTAAAATATTATTGTGACAATAATATTTATTTTATTTTAATTCTTTGATTTTTAAGAAAAGAATACTTTGAAAATTCGAAGTTTGATTAAAAATAAAAAAAATCTCATAAAGAATTGCTTCAATTATGATTTGAAACTTCAGTTTTTCCCACCGATTTTTCTTTAACTAGAGATCTTTAACAAAATAAGTTCAATCAATTGATTATTGTCACAATAATTTAATATATGATTTTAATTAAAAAAAATATTTATGAAATAAATTTTCAGTCCCTTTCTCATATTTTTTCAGATCCGGATCTGTTCGAAGTGTTGTTAATGTTAAATCAATATTAAATTAGTTACTAACAATAAATTAATAATGAGTATTAACTTCAAATAATACAACCTAACCTTTTTGCTTTATTTATAGAAAAGTACAACATATTATTCGTTTGTTTTTCAACAGATAATGTGACGATTATTCAGAAACTGAAATTAAAATAAGAAAATAGGGCCCTATTTAACATGAGCCTCCATCACTCTCATTTTTATGAATATTTTTGGGTACAAACACTCTTATTCCTTAATAGAGCAATACTTGGCATTCTCATTTACTAATGAGAAGTTTCCATTATTCTCATCTGTAAAATCTTACGGAATGCTGTAAACATAACCAACAAAAAAAAATTAGTTAGTAATTAATTTCTTGTTTTTGCCCCCACTTCAAAATAAACCAATAAAAAAGCAGTATCCTAAAAAAACATCCTCAAAACAAAGAAAAATATATTACTAAAAAATGTTAAATATGCAACAAAACATATTTATAAAAGAATCCTAGAAAATTAAACAACGCAAATTTATAATATAGTCCTAAAAATAAAAGTATAAATTAGTTTTTGAAAATTTAAAATGTTATCAAAATAGTCTATAATAAAGAAAAAAATAACTCTAACAATTTATAAAATTAACTAGATTGATTAACAAGTGAAAGTTAGTAGACATACCTAGCACAGTTGGTATTGGGACTAATCTTGTAGGGCTTTGTAACACCACAGTTGAAAAGAAGATCATCGGCATTTGCTTGGTACGTCAAAACTAGGAGCATTAATAGAAATATCCCATATGAAAAGCAGTAACAAATATTCCTCTGATCAATGGACAATGATGCTGCCAGCTGAATCCATAACTTCATGCACTCCATAACAACAATCATCCGAAGGACCAGAATCACCTTGAAGATAACTACTAACTAGTGCATGTATCAAGAGCACCAATTACACTTGAACATGTGATTGCACCTTCTGCCATAGGTGCTGCTGCAACTACCATGCACATCACCAAAACAACACATGCTATAATTTTCATTTTTTTTCTAAGACAAAATCACAACACAAACTTTAAAGTGTTAGAGGGTGTGTGGGTTTATATAGAAAATTATAAGATAATGGTCATTTTCCATATTTTCCAAAAAAAACGAAAAGATAAAAAAAGATAGGAATTGCCATTTAGAGGCCTTTCTATATTTATTGGCCACTTGACAAATTGGTAAGGTTTTAGATTTCTTGTTAATGATCGTGGTACCACCCTCTATATGAGTTTTTCATCTTCTATTTTTAACAAAATTAATTTATATAGTATGATTTATATTGTAAACTATAATTAGTGACTATATACTAATTTTCTATATAGACGTCTATATTTATTGGCCACTTGCCAAATTGATACGTTGTTAAATTTGTTGTTAACGATAATGGACTTGTATATGTGCTCTCTAGTGTCTATCTCTACTAGTCTCCATCTTCTTCAATTTTTTATGTTTTCAAATTTTCATATCTTTGTTTTATTTTCTTAAAGGCTAAATGCATGGTGTAAATTTGTTATGCATGTTCTACTATTATAGGTTATTTCTCAAATGATTTACGGAATATAGAGCTCAACTGAAATACCAATTATTGAGTAATATGGCCACCGTCTGGCCATGCTACCCACATGATTTCACTCCTAAAAGGCACCCCTCTAACAAGTTGATTTTTGAGATACACTTTGTTTATTGGTATGTCTTAAATCAACTGCCATGAAATATTTCAGAGGCTTAAATGACATCTGAGAAGACACATGCTCTTAGCAATTAAACTTTTTAGTTTTGATTTAATTTAAGGTTTAGTGTTTTGATTAAAGCGACGATGGCCTTTTGATTCATTACTATACCCAACAAAAATAAGCTTCTCACATTTTTCATCAAATTTTTCTCTATCTCAATCCGCATTTGTGGGAGATCAATTGAGGATTACAATAATATCTCCCACATGATTAGTACTTTGAGCATTGAAGCTCTTTGCTTTGCAAGTATCTTACCACTACACTAAACCAAATTAGTTTAAAGATTCGTCTTTTTGGATCAAACAAGGAATACCAAAATCAACTTTCAAAACCATTCAAAGAATCCAGATTGAACAAATACCATATTATGATAATCATATTTGAAAAATAGTTTATCATAAATTATCATTATTTGCAATTAGCTTTATAAGAATAAAAACTGACTACAGTGTAAGGTACATGACAAAGATGTATTTGTCAATACATTATGGAATTACTCATTTGTTAGCTTAGTAGAAAAAGCATTATTTTTAAATCTCAATAAATTATAGATGAAGTTCAAATCTCATCTATAACAATTGTTAATTAACTATTTGTATTGCTTTAGTTGTTAATTAATAATAATTTATATATCTTTCCTAATTTTTTTAAGAAAAAAAAATGATCAATTGAAAGTAAGTTAATCTGAAGTATTTTTCTTTCGTAACCTATGATTCAAATTCTACGAGAACTTATCATTTAAAAAATTCTTATAAATTCGTTTTTAATAATATATATTTGATTGTTCATAAGTCTTAATATTGTTCAATTTTTTTGAGTTTTTATTGAATTTTAATTTTCGATAATGTAAAATACACTACAAGTCTAAACTTTCAATAGAATATTTAGAGACGGATCAACAAACACGGAGTGAATCAACAATTATCTAATATATAACACTGCTCTTAGTGCAAGAAGCCCATTTCAACCTTAGTTGGTAATTTGTAATTCTTGGGCCCCAAAGATGAACTAGAGTATTCAAAAGTCCAATCATTATTTTGTTTTTTTACTCAAATTCCAATTATTATTAAGAAGAACAAATGAATAATCTTTTTTTTTTTACCAAAACAAATGAACAAACTAAAGCAAGCTGCAGCTAACACAAACAGTAAGTGCTCCTCCAGGTGGAAATAATTATTAAAAACTAACAATTGTAATAAGTCCAAGTTTGACAAAAGATAATCCATCATTTGGCTAGAGCCTCTATTTTTTATGTTAATTCTCATTTCTTTTACGATCCTCCTATAATAATTGAGCAATATTTGATAATGAAATGAGCTAATTTGGTACAACTAGTGATAGATTAGCAATTCAACTGTAACAAAGAAATCTTAATGTCTTGGAACAATATCTAATAACCACAAAATCTTATCTCGGAACCTAAAAGATCTTAAGAGAAGACCCAAAAGTGCCACTCCACTTGACAAAAAAGCTAAATATGCTTATGGAAAAAGCATGAGTTGATTTATGTTGGAAAATTGTGAGCCAAACAACAGTAAAGAAACATAAGTATGCATCGCACCAACTTTCCAGCTAGATGGTGTCATCTATAATATATCTATAAACGTGATTAAATTATATTATCTATATGAAGATAGCCAACATAGGTGGAGAATCGAACGGTACTAACATGTGGGGCTTCCACCCTTTTGTGGTGTACAGATAATGTGCAACTGCAAATGGAAATTCCTTGGACCCACCATTTCATACAATTCATACTCTTGTTATCTATCTAGGTGAAATTATATGGTCAATGTTAGTCAATATTAATGGGATTCATAATTTGGAATTGAGGTTGCGATTGTATAATCAAGTCACATGTATCTTAATGTTTTTAAATTTATCATAGATTCTAATTATTTTAAAATAAAATTTGAATTTTGAATGATATAATATTAATCAGACCATTGAGATAATGCGACAAAGAAAGTCATTAGACAATTTTTATGATTTTTAAATAACTTTGCAGAGTGTTTTTCAGTTTTAATATATATATGGTTGGGCATCTATTGATTTTATGAATAATTTTGTAATATATTATTTTGTTTAACAATTTAATATAAACAATAAATTTTATTAATCTAATTGATAAATCAAATATTTTTATTAAGTAAATCAAATATAAAAAAATTTATAAAATTTTAAAACTATTTAATATTCAAATGAATATGCAATAAAATTTTAAAAATATTAGTAAATATTGAATATAGATTACATAGTTACAAATTTTAAATTTATATAAAATTTATGTATTTGATCACTAAAAATTTAATATTCAAATGAATATGCAATAAACTTTTAAAAATATTAGTAAATATTGAATATAGATTACATAGTTACAAATTTTAAATTTATATAAAATTTATGTATTTGATCACTAAAAATTTATGTCCATAATCAATGATTTAATTAATAAAATTTATTATTTATATTAAATTATTAAGTAAAGTAATTCATCGTAGAATTATTTTTGGAGTCAACGGAATTTTAATATATATTTTCTTTATATGAATAAGTTATTTCTATGTTTTTGTTTATATTACAATAACTTATTTGAAAGCTTGACAAACTATCCTGATACACTAAACATAGGAAAAATTACACGCTTTTAAAATTGTTTTAAATCTCAAAATTATATTGAATAATTTTATATTATGTAAAATTTGTATTATCTATAAGATATAAAGTTTTGAATCTACCGGTTTGTTTGTAAAATATGTAAAAATTTAAAAATCAAAAGTTATTGAATCAGGTAACATTCTTGAAATGTTACATTGATGTAAATAATTTTGATAAGTAATTTGTGTTGGTATGACACTTAAATACCCGATAAAATTTAATTTCTCGTATCTTTTTTGTCTATTAGTGAATGAGAGAGTTATCTGATTATTTGAAAAGAAAAAAGGAAAACAAACTACTACCTCAAAATTTAAATCACATTTATTTTTCTTTTATTACATCGAATTGATATTGATTAAGTCGCGGTCACACTCAAAGCTCAGGCCCATATGCTAGTTTAACATACATTATTTATCAAAATGATCATAAAAACTAAAATCCCAGGTTAGGCCCATCTGGTTGGAATAGCAAATCAAAACATGCAATAACAGGACGCTTTTCGTTTAGTTATTGGTGCTTTATCACATAATTCCATTTGCTGGTAACAAATTCTTTTTTTTTTTTTATAACCGAAATGAATTATAAAAAGTACAAGAGTACTCCAATCCATTCCACGAGAATACAATTCGTCTACAACATAAACATTGCAGTGGGTTATTTAGCCAACAACCAAAATTTAGACCAATTATCTGTTGGATTTTGAGTTTTAACGCTCTCTTTAAGACGTTGCACTGCCTAAAATTGTGCAAGGGACTACGACATAATAACCACTCAAAAACCAAAGGGACAGAAAGAAAGGGGAGTGGCTCAAAAATTAGGGGAGCAGAATATAAGAGGGAGAAAAGAGAAAGTTGGGAAAAGCATCCAACTTTGGTGTACTTTTCAAAATAGCTTGAAACTCATTATATAGTGATGGAAGCAAAGTCACATATGTTTTCTAAACAATGTGGGACTTTAGTATGTATAGAATTGAAACTAAACAAAATATGATAGTTTTTCAAAGTGGGATTTCAAAAAAAATTCTTTCCAGTGTGGGACTTGAATTTTAAAAAAAACATATTTCTTTCCACTTAAATTTACAAAAAATATTTCTTTTTAATGTGGGATTTCAACACATTTTTAAATTCACACTATAACATACATATGTTCCAACATTATCTTATTCCTAAATCCAATAAACCAAGACCAAGTCAAGAATTTGATAGCAAACACAATTTTTTCAATTTCATTATTATTTGTACCTTAATATAAGTTGACTTAAATAGTATTCAATCAGAAGCCTTTTACAAAGTGGGAAAGCCAATAATATCTAATTATCTACTAGCATGAAAAGTAAAAACTAATGATAAACTTTGGGATATTAATATCAATCCAATAAAAAATTCAATCAAATATATAATATCACCAATCACCAAAGTATATATGCTTTGACGTTGATTTCATATATTTGATTATTTCTTTAAATGATTGCAGGGGTTTACACCGTCCATAAAAGCAACTTGTCTCCTTAAAGCCTCTTATTATAGTGTTAATAGCCATCTTTTGGCTGTTCATAACTCATAAGTATATTCTATACTATCTAATTATAATCATTGCTTGGTTTACCTAAAAAAAAGTTTTGTGAATGTCACTTTCCTTTTGCCTAAAGGCAAAACATTACTATATATGCAATCCAAAGTAAATCTCCATACTATTTGTTCAAGATTTACTACAAAAAGTTATATGCCAATAAAGTTTGTATAATTAAGTATCTATTTTTTTATAACGGAAAATTATTTCATATTTTTAATAGGGATTATTAATAAATGTGATCGCCTATATTAAAATTAAATCGGGATTATTAATAAATGTGATCGCCTATACTAAAATTAAATCGGGATTATTAATAAATGTGATCGCCTATACTAAAATTAAATCGACTACATAAACTTCAATCCTAATAAAAGTCTACTAAAGAGCTGAGAAAAAAGTCAAAATACTTATAAAAACTAAAAGGTTTAGAAATATGTTTAGTTGATGTAAATATAGCATTTGATTTTAGTTTCTTACTTTAATTTAATAAAAATATATGTGATAAATAAAATATACGTAATATTTTTACGAATTATTATAATGTCACATGTTAATATTACTTTAGACTATAATGACACATGACATTAACACATATCAATAATGTCAGAAACAATCAACACTTTCATGTGACACTAAAATATCATGTTAACATTTAATGAATAATTATTGTATGTTAAAGATGAAATAAAAATCATTAATATAATATAGAATAAAAATGATATATTTTTAGAGATTTAAAATACAAAATAAAATAAAAAATTCAATTTTCAATTCTAACCATTACATTTACAAGGATATTGTTACTCTAAACCAATTACATTTATTTTTCTTTATAAATATCCATCTTGTGAGTATATTTTCTTATAGTTCTCGGTATTAAAAAAAAGTAACAAAATTATCATTAGAAATAAATTAAACAGTAATGAATTTTAAAATTTGTTTCTAAAACTATTTATCCACTTTTGGATAAGTATTTAAAAAATAATTAAATAGTATGTACTTTTATATATTTAAATAATGGTATTAAAGTGAGTTTGGATAATTGTGATTTGTGTATAGCCGTTAGGGTTTGAAGTTTGGGGAAGGATTATTAATATTGGAATTGGGAAGAGAAGAAAAAAAGCAACGTAAAGTTGAGAGACGTCACTGGTGCAAGGTGTGATGGTGGAGGCATGCATAGCCCTACCTATCTACCATAGCTTTCCTTTTTATTCTCTTTGTTTTTATTTTTTTTCTTCGTTTTCTCGCTCTAAGTCACGTCTATGGACAGTTTCATGATTGACATAAATAAATAATATTTTCAAATAATAAAATACTACAAATATTACCATTTATCAAGTTGGGTCTTGCCAACTAATTAAATTTTAATTTTAATATTTTACTCATCTCAATAAAATTATATCAGATATTTTATATTAAGAGTTAAGTATATATTTATTTAATATAATTTATTTAATTTGTGAATAATTATTTTTTAATTAATTTGGATAAAATATCAATCATGTGTATACTACTTTAATTGTAATTAGTAGCTTTTTGCAAACATTTTTCATTGATGCTCTAGACAAAAATCCATGACTATATATGTCAACAATACATATATGTCTCGTTTTTAGTTTGTATAATAATTTATATTTAAATTATTATCATTTTCCCCACATTTTATATTTGATAAAGTTGATACACAAACTAATAATATAAAAATACATTTCATTTTTTATCTAAGTCATCAGTAAAATACCATATTTTAATAAATTAATATATGATAAATATTACGGTTTCATTTAATATAAACACTTATTTTGGTTTTTTCTTAAAAAAAGTTAGTAAAATATTACATCTCTTTTCCTATTTTTAATATTATATATTTTTTTTAAACTGGTAAGGACCTACCTTTAGATCATTTTGAGAGGATTATCATGGACAAACTCTGATATTGCACAAGTGATAAGTTTTTTCTTTAAGTTATATATAGATATAAATACTAATATTCTAAAATAAAGTTTTACAGTTATGGTAAATTTTTTATGATAATTACATTTTATCATCGATAAATATAAAAAAAAATTAATTTTTTACTAAAAAAGTAAGAGTCTTCTGTTGAAATTTTTTAAGAAATCCATATTAAATAATCTATTATTATTAATTTATAATAATAATAATAAATATTTCAAATAATAATAATACATTTTTTCTCACATATATACATAATATATAATGATAAATTTTAAGATAGATGTAATACACTATAAATGAATTTTTAAAAATTATTTAAAATTTAAATGATAACTGATGTTCTTCAAGAGTTTAAATCTAATACATCATCTTTACAATATAACATTTTTTATAACCAAAAGTATATTAAAGAAAGTACTATAGAGTTATTTGAATCCTTAAACAAAATTTGTTACCACAATGTTAAGATGTTATATATATATATATATATATTACATTTCTTTTAAAGACTATTCTATTTTGAAGTAATCAAATACACTATAATATGTATGAGTCTTTTGTATCCTCTTTCATTTGAATATAAGACACCACAAATGAATTAAATTTTAAAGAATATATATTTTTTAAATAATCTGAAATTAACGATAAAATTATTATTTTATTTATAAAAATAAAAACTGGCCTTTGTTAAACACACAAAGTATTATTTACCACCAGAAACAACTATATATATAGTTTCATATCCAAGTAAAGAAAAGTTAGTTTCGTACTACAAGTTAATTAAAAAATAATTAAATTGGATGAATTGCGTCTGTAATGAAATGATTAATGATAATTCTGTACGAAAAAAATCTAGAAGGAGATTTAGGACCCACTGATTGGATGTATCGTCAAGGGAGCTCATATGTGTCGATCAAGGCAAAGTGTTAGTACTTGATTTGCCTTAATTTGTTTATCCTTTGAAAGTTGAAACCTTCTCCGTGATAAAGTTGTTTATATTTTAACATTTTTCTAAATTAAGATTATTTAAATGAATTCTCTATCCTAAATTGTCACAAGATCCAAAAAAATTTGTGTTGAACAAGAACACAATGGTGAAATATTGAAAGGAAAAAAACACTCTTATAATTAATTTTTTTAAATGGACTCTTACATTATTTCTTTATTAAACTATGTTTATATATTTTAAAGACCTTATCAAATATTCATGAAAAATCCTATTATATACTATCCTTTAGTAAAAAAAGAAAAATTAAATTTTGTTTAATAGGTTTAAACCTATCATATAATATCCTTTAGGAAAAAAATAAGTATACCTTAATATTTTAAATAAGTCAAACTTATTTAGTTTATATAAATAGATTTAATTTGTGGATTTTTTATTCTTAATATCTATTTAAAAAAAAATCAAAATATCATATCTTTTAGACTTTTACTAGGTCGTAACAATACTTTTAAAAAATTTGATGTTTTAGACTCTGTGTATTTTTAAAATATAATAGAACAATGCTTATATTTAACAAGCGTCGTTAAAAATGCATTATAAAATTCATACTTTAGTATATTGTTACATCTTAAATATGCGACCACAGGAATAAACAATTGAGAGCTACTCTTTATAATTTTTTCTATTTGTTATTAATTTTCATTTTTTATTATTTAATATATATATATATATAAGTTCGCATCTCCATGATGCGACTGTTTTGCTGCATACACGATCGTCTAAACTATTTTAGAGATTATGTTTTAATCTTAAAAATTGAGTCAAATAAAAAAAGATACAATTTTAATAGTTAAAAAAATTAATCTTTGTAAAATTTTAAAAGATAAATTTAGTTCATCTAAAAGATTATTAACTTTTTAGTCTATAACCATTTTTCTATTTGCGTTTGGTTAATATTTTGTAAAATAATTTTTAGTCTTAAAAAAATATTATAAAATTAAAATAAAGATTAAAAATTATAAAATTAAAATAAAGATTAAAAATTAATAATATAATTTTAAAAATTAAATTTAAAAGTTCATAATTTCATAAAAACTAAAAATATATTTTTTAAAAATTTACTCTAATTTTTTTATATTTAAAAAATAAAATAAAAAAATTTAGACCCCTCGTATATTAGAAACCTTGTACTATTGGATATACTGCCAATAGCCGCCCTGCCGCATAGTTCATGTATTATTAATTAATGAATAAAAACATATTTGGACATTGATTAAAATTACATTAACTAGGTTTTCAAGTATCCATTCAATCGGCAAAATATCAAGATATTGTTATGTTAAATATTAGATTTATAATTGAGACTTTATAATTATGTTTATGTGATTTTTTTTTAATATTTATTATTTCATATATGAAAAAATATATATGGATTAATAATAGAATAATATTTAGATAGAGTTAAAATTCTAAAATAAAATATTAATTATTGAAAGTAAAGTATATTAGAAATAGGATTAAAAATATAAATTAGATTTTCTATGTTAAAATAAATCTTTCATTTACATAATCGAGATATTAATAGTCATTCGATTGAATTGAACGATTTCAAACAATGAAAATTTTATAATGTAAAATATTAAATTTAAATTTAAAAATTTAATTTTTTTTAATTAAATAACCACTAATTTCTGGCTGTATGAAGACAGGGAATCCGAATAATAGAATGATTCTCTTATTTACTCCAAGTTATTAGGCATTCCATTGTAGATTAATATATTTTAATGTATATTTAAAAAGGGTGACACGACAAATATTGTCGTCTTTGATTTTTGTAAATTCTATTTTTTTAAACTAAATTTAAAAATGTAAATCTTATTTATTAAAAGTGTTAAATTAAATATTTGTTATTGTTTGTAGTAAGTGATGAAAAGAGTATAAAGCGGGTGAGAGGGGGGACAATAAGTATAAGTACGTAACCTGGATGGAGGTGGTTTGTAGCTACGGTATTTAATTTGTTTTAGTTTTACGGGAAGTGATGCTCATACTCTTGCTGCTATTGCTACATAAAGAGGAAGAGACATTCGGACTGTCCCACTTACTTTACAGCTTTATTTTACTTACCTTCACACGCGCTTTTTATTACTTTTCTCATTATATTACTACCATACCAACGTCATCTTCACTTCAACTCAACAATCAATTATATTCACTTTCTCAATTATGTAAACTCGTAATTTATATATCCTATTTAACTTATATTTTTTCAAATACTTTTTTCTTCTTCAACCCATATCTATTTCACTTAGTTAGTTATACTGTTATAAAGTTGTAACTGAATTAAAAGATAACAAGTCAAACTATGACTTTAAATTCAATTCTCCTCTCGTCTTTGCTTATTGATCTAGTGCAGTAAAGTATGTGGGACATTAATGGGATTTGAAACATTAATGTGTAAAAATGGCACACAAAATAAATCGGTCATATATTTAATTTGATATTTGAAAAATAAAATTAAGGATATTTAAAAATTAAAACTAGTTGAAGTTTTTAATTTTCAATTTTCAGCTATCAATTTTAAATTTATTTTATTTTATTATAAATTTATCAAATATTAAAAAATATTGTCATATAAAAATAATTATAAAAGAAAATATTAAATTTTAATTATTTTAATACAATTTAAATATTATAAATAAGTTATAATTTTAATAATAGTGTTTAAAAAATTATAGTTGTGAAAAATGATTATTGTAGTAGTGAACAATTGTCGAATACGATCACAACGAGCCAAAGAAGCAGTTGATAGTTGGAGATGGTGGTCGAAGCGTGATGGACAATGACTATAATAGTGGACGTTGATCGGATATGGAGGTTGGTAGTGGTGGTGGTGGGTGTCAAATATGGTGATGACATTTATCAAAGGTGGGTGGTGTTGGTGTTGACACTAGGCGGAGGTGGGTAGGTGGTGATGTATGAGGTGATCGGAGATGGTGGCAGTGAGTGGTCGATGACGTGAGATGGTAATTGGAGGTGGGTGGTAAATGTGGTTATAGATTCTGATCAGTGTTGAATGGTCAATGGTAATGGCAGTGATCCAATATATTGATGACGATTATTAGAGGTGAGTGGTTGATAGTGTTGATGTTAGAAATGAGTGGTTCATGATAATAAAAGTAATCGACGATGATCAAATATAACAACAATGTTCGGAGTGATGATAGCTAGTGATTATTAGTTTAAAATTATTTTTCAAATATCCAAGCATTGGCATCAAAATCTAAGAAACTTACACAAGTAGCCACTACAATTATTAATAAACATTACTTCAACCACCCAACCATTTTGCTAACTCGATTCAAAAGATAGAAAATGTATGACATTAATAAAACGTATGGTATGTTGTTTCATTTAGGCCACATCCACGTACACATAAATCGTGCTTCCTCATCAATTACTCAACAAGTTATCATCCGAAGGAATTCAATGATGAATTAGCTTCCAAACAAATAATACGACCTTCGTCGATGTGAAAGCTTTATCACACATGGATTACACCACATGGATTATCCCCCTTGCCAACTTCATCACACATTCACTCTCTCAAACTAAACCTTTCCAATTCATTCAAAAGCTAAACAATATTTTCTTTCTTCCACGAAACAACTCTCTCCTCCACCTTAAATACCATTCAATGCCTACTTCACCACTACTCCTAAGTTTCGACATATTTGCTTCATTTTCCGACACAATTCAAACAATCCCTTCCAGATAGGTAATTCACCCAAACACTAAGGACAATTGTCATCACAATTTTAAGCAATTTTTGAGGATGAGTAAAACGTAGACTAAACATGACGTTCTCTTTCCTAATTATAATTATCTAACTTAAATCCTAGTGTTCTTGTCAAATAGTATTACGTTTTAGATTCTTTTAATACTTTTAAGAATGACATTGCTAGCATATATTCAACTTCATTGAAAATGTAACCTTGAACTAGTTGGATAAATGATTTTTGTAAATTAATGTTTAAAAATTATTTGAATAATAACGACGACTAACAACGTTATTCAAAAGTAGAATTTAACTGTTTTTATCATCTTTAAATATATGATTTTGATATAATTGATGTCAGATAAAATTAATTTTAAAAAACACATTCCTTTTTCTTTATTTTTTGAATTAACATCAATTGTTCATTATCTTATATCTTATATGTAAAATCCATTAAAAAAAAAAACATTAAGAATATACTTATGAAAAATATTATCTATGATGATTGAATAATTGGAATGAGTTTGATGCATTAGTGTATATAAATGAATATTGAAGATATAATATTTGGTTTAGGAGGTAAGAAAGGGGATTCCGTGCAGCATAAAAGCTATCTATGTTCACAAATATTGATCGTGAGTAGAGTAGGTAACTTGTTTTCGCTCCCTCGATTTGATCGTTCCTCACAAACTCACTATTTATTAGTAGTAGTAGTACATAAAACTTACTTGTTCTCTTCTCTCTCACTCCACTGCTTTTGTATGGCAGGGTATCAGTGGCAGTGCAGAAAAAGGAAGGAAGGGAGAGTTTTCATTGGGAAGGTAAAACCCTTTTTTGGCACCAATATCTCTTCCTCTCCCTTCTTCTCTAACTCAAGTTTTTTTCATCCTACCTCTATGCCCCGCGTGCACTCTTCTGTTCCTTATTTCACTCTTCACTAATAACCTTCTTATGTCCACTAGTTACTTACTTACTCATTAATAAATGCTCTAAATCTATCCTAACACTCATTTTCCAAAGGAAATCTCTGCAGGCTTTTGCCAGTAATAGTAGAAGAAACAAAACATAAACCTTCTTCATTCATGTAACTGACTGTAACTATACCCTCCATCACACTATCACTATTTCTGTAAAAATAAATAAAGCCTGTTACTTTTTTACCATAAAACCCGGGTGACCCCTTCAGTATATCATTCAGAGTAATCAACCCTATTTTAGAGAGAGAGAGAGAGAGAGTGAGAGAGTGAGTGAGTAATAAATAGGAAGTGAATGGTGTGTGAAGAAGTAGCATAATATTGATTGATTCAATATGGAGGGTAGTTCTAATGGAACATCTTCTTATGTTATGGCTTTTGGAGAAAACAGTGGTGGGCTATGTCCAATGATGATGATGCCTTTAGTCACTTCTACTTCTCATCATGCAACTACTACTCATCATCCATTAAATAATAATAATAATAATATTAACACTACTAATACCACTAATGCAAATACAAACTCTCTCTTCCTTCCTATATCTTCCACTAATAATAATAACCTCTTCACCAACTGTAATAACACTACTGTAGGTAACAATACTACCTCTTCTATCATGTTTCACAACAACAACAACACTCCTGGTTTAGGTTACTATTTTATGGACAATAACAACAACAACAACAATGGAAGCTCTTCTTCCTCTTCTTCTTCTGTTAAAGCCAAGATCATGGCTCATCCTCACTATCACCGTCTCTTGGAAGCTTACATCAATTGTCAAAAGGTCAGGAAAATTAATATATAATTTTGTTTATTTTGTGAGTGAAAATATTTTTACTTTTTTGTTTGACAAGTTTGGATCTGATGAGTTTTGTTGTTGTTGTATATTTGTACTTTGAAACTGTGTGGCCTTTTGTTTCCATTTATTAATAATATTGACAAACAACTAGGATGTATATTAAAAATAACTTCAAACAAAGTCAAAACCCTTTTAAGCATAGATGATAAAGACACTTCATCTTACCAATTTTTTATTTTTGAACTTTGTGACAATTATTTTAGGTTGGAGCACCAGGTGAAGTGGTGGTGAGGTTAGAAGAAGCATGTGCATCTGCAGTGACAATGGGTGGAGATGCAGTTGGATCAGGGTGTTTAGGTGAAGATCCAGCTTTGGATCAGTTCATGGAAGCTTACTGTGAGATGTTGATTAAGTATGAGCAAGAACTTTCCAAACCCTTCAAGGAAGCCATGCTTTTTCTTCAAAGGATTGAGTCTCAGTTCAAAAATCTCACTATTTCTTCTTCAGATAATATTGGTTATAATCTCTCTCTCTCTCTCTCTCTCTCTCTCT
>NC_021160.2:5746187-5765026 GCF_000331145.2 Cicer arietinum | reverse complement strand
CTCTCTCTCTCTATATATATATATATATATATATATATATATATATATATATATATCCATGCATGTCTATGTGTTGAGGAAGTTTGTGAGTTTTGTTAATTAAAGTGCATGGTTTTTTAAATGAATTAAATTAAATTGAAGCTGATGATAATAACATAAGATCTGCTTTATCTTTCCAACTTTAAAAAAAAAATTCTTAATTAATTATTAGTATTGCTTAATGATATTTTATTTTTGAAGCTAGGTAAAATTTAGTTTCGTTGCATATTTATAAGTGAGTTTGAAATACTACCAAATATGCCCTTAAATTCAAAATGTATCTTTTCTGATAAAAAGGGTAGATGGTGATGTGTGTAGTACATATTTTTGTTTTCTTGGTGTTGGTGCATTGAAGGAACTGAACTATATTGGTATCTTGTTAATTCGTCGTTTCTGGTTTCATTCATCTGGTTGTTTTTATTGGAAATATAAGAGTTGCATCACCATCACGTAGTTTATCTAAGTACTTTCCCCATTTGATTATGTTTCAGAAACTCTCAGGTTTCGATGCCTTTTTTGTTGTGTTTTTTAATTATAATAATAACTATTATTAGTTAAGATTCTACTTGAATGAAATGAATCCAAAGATTAGAGGTGAGAGGAAAAGGAATTTAGGTTTTGTAAATAGCCAATGGATTAGGGTTTCTTCTGCACTTGTTTCAAGGTTTGCAGTTACACAAGTTTGTTTCTAAATTGGAATTTGAATGCTAAATGGAGATTCTGTAGTACAGTAGCTAGCTGCAAAGAGGTCAAGTATATTTCTTTTCTTTTGGACAAATGAAGAGTGGATTTTATGAAATAAAATTCCCAAGTCAATTGGATTTTCCCTTAATACTAATACTCCGAAATTAAATATAAACAACAATATTAGTTGAAAAGTTGATGTATCTAGATTAAATTTTTTACTAGATACATTAATCTCTTTTGCTTATATTTTATTTCAAAGTAGTATGGTTTAATTATCAACAAGAGAGAAAGAGAAAGAGAAAGTGAGCATTATATATCAAATTTTAGTCTTACATCTTAAAGCTAATAGGGTAGTTGATCCTTATGCTACAAGAGGCTTTTATATTTTGGATGATCATGTGATGACTCCTTTATCAAAGGCAATCTTGGGGTTTAGATCCCAAACTGTTGCACCATGCAATGTGAGTAATAGCCGTTGAGAGAGAAATTAGTCATTGCTCATATATTGTTTCTTTGTCGAGACCGATCAACATATGTTGTTACAACAGTCTTAATTTCTCTATGATAGTTGTTAATTAGCAATTTGATCATTTGTTCCTATCTTTTTAATTAAAATTAAGTTCAATTTTACCACTTGGTAGAGTGAACATGTGCATTGTCATGTGAATGCAATTCATATAGTAGTTGTAGGGAGTCAGAGACATTTGATATGGTGGGGCACAGGTTCAAATCCATGATCCTCCACTTCTTCACAATTAGTGTGTGAGTTTTGCTCCCAGATTTTTTAAGAAAACAAAAAAGAGTAAACATGTGCATATCCAAAGATGAGAATAGTATACATTGTTTGTATCAATCATGCCCTTTTGAAATATAAGTTTGATTAGTCACATGAAAAGAGATTATGTTATAATGAGTTAGTTTCTTTTTGGGACTCAAGCTATGATTTGTTATTTCGACCTTAAGAATAATGATGAATATTAGTTTTTCCTAGTTACTTTTTCTCAAGGTTCCGTGTACACACATGACACAACTCCCTATAATTGGAATATTTAGAATATTTCCTTAATTTGTACTATAATTTCTTAAACAGTGTAGTTATATGTGTTGTCATCATTCTGCATTTATTTGTGTCTGCAGGTGAAGATGCATGTTTTAATAATGCTTGTTAGAATCATGTATGTGTGTTTAATAGAATATATTATAAATAAATAAAAAAAATTGTTTGCTTGTCCTTAACTGAAAATGGATAAACACTGTCATGCTTTTATCTATGTTGCTTTTCCACCACAAGTAATAATGCTTGTGCTATATATATAAACTGTCAAATCTATATGCTGAATGAAGGTTACAATTGAATTTGATGAACATCAATAATTTTGGTCAAACTTTGCTGCTAATGACTATGATGAAAATAAGTAAGAACTTTATTGCATAATGCCCTGGATATTAACATGACCAAGCTTTTAGTGAATCATTGTTTTTCAAGCATCCAACTATGTATGTCTAAAAGAAGTAGTAGTAGTAGTAACTTTAATTTCAACATATTGATTTCCAAAGTTTACAACAGCCTCTTGTAAGCAATTCAATGTTGTCCATCTTTATGTTCATGTTCCCACCTATTTTTGTAGTTCATATTGGTTTTTCAATTATTGAAGTCTACTTGTAGTAATGTACTATCTTGCCCTTCAAAACATAACATTGCAATAATTTTTTTTTAAAATAGTTGTCAACTGCTTATTTTTTTATGCCTTTGATGTTTTTATTTTGTTAAAATCTCTTATTTTGAATCTTTAGTTTTGCTTCTAACTCAACCCAAAATTTGTAAGGTTAGGGGTTTCCGTTTTTTTCTTGTTAAGCTGTGATATTTTTCTTGTTAAGCTGTAATATTTTTCTTGCATTTTGGTTATTAATTAAAGTGTCACTAATGACTATTTACAATTGTCTATAAGTGGATTTGAACTTTGTTCCTTGAATTACAAATTCAAGTTTTTACCACTTAGCTGATACATTTTAGACATTCCTAGGCAGTATTGAATTATCCTCTAGGTTTGACTAGGGCTGTATTCCGAACACGTTTCCCTCCACAAGTAATGTTGGTGAAGTATACCTTCACGAGGAAGTGGAATAAACTTTTTTTAATCTTTAACTTTGTGTTCTTTGAAGGAAAAGGAGTGTGTCCATTATCTCATGGCTTAGATGCATGGAGCTAGCCTTGGGAATGAATAATGTTTAGATAATGGGTTCTCCCAGCTCTTTATCCTATGCACCAGTTTATGTGCTAATTTTTCATGTGCTGAAATAATTATTTTCCAATGATTGAAGGTTGTACTGTTAGTTATCCTTTATTTTTTTTAATCATATATTCACCCTTGTGCTACTTTCAGCTGGCTGAAATTTTACTGGCACAAATAATTAAGAAAGTATTCATTGACTGTATTGATTTACTAGTTAGTTGTAAATTCTTGAAGGAGTCCAATTTTTAATTACTTCTACTCACTTTTGGAATTTAGAGGTGTATTTCGGAAGCTTTTGATAAGGGTGAGAGAAGAAACTACCGGTGAAATTTTGGCACAAATCCAATTAGTTGATTGTTTATGAATGTTTATAATGAATGTTTATGAGTATTACATTTTTAATATTGAGTGTATTACAACAATAGAGATTGGATTTAAAGAATTTTTCAAAATCCACCAAAATTTCCAATGCCATTTTTGAGTTCCTCCAAATTAGGGGATTTTGGACTATGAAGAAAAATAAATCCCAAAGCCCTTCCCTACTGAAGCCTTGAATTATTTTTACTTTATCCTTCTTTATTTCCGAAGCCTTTCCCTCCCTTCCTTAATACCTTAGTATTTGCATCATCCGATGAGGGGTTTTGTTGGTTTCTACACTTCCCCTAATGGGATTACATGTTGAAATAACTTGTCCGCATTGGGTGAGTGTTAGATTTATTGACTCTAAATTTTAGTTTCTATATAAGTTTGTTTTCTATACAAATTTAATTGTTGACTAGATTTGTTAGAATAAGGGTGTGAGTGATTGTCCTACATTGTCTATAAATGGGCTAAATGTTCATATATTTATATATAAGAGTGGTAATCTATATTTCCATTCCAAAGTTTTAGAGCGAAATATAGTGTCTCAAACACTTGTTGGTGATCTCGGTGCTACCTCGGCTCCCCAGTAAAATTGTATTTACTGGTAGTAACTATTATTGGTTATAAAAACTGGTGTCACATTGGTTAGAAATATTGCACAAATACATGCTTTTAGTGGTTAATTATATTTTGAATGATGATGATTAAATTGATTGATATGATGATTAGGTTGTAATGAAGGTGGAGGAGATAGGAATGGATCATCTGAAGAAGATGTTGATCTATACAACATGATAGATCCTCAGGCAGAAGACAGGGAATTAAAGGGTCAACTATTGAGAAAGTACAGTGGATATTTGGGGAGTCTGAAGCAAGAATTCATGAAGAAGAGGAAAAAAGGAAAACTACCAAAAGAAGCAAGGCAGCAATTACTTGAATGGTGGAGCAGACATTACAAATGGCCTTACCCTTCTGTATGTACTCTCTACCCTCATTGCTACTTTTGGATTATTATATCGCTAAATTACTAATTAAATTTTGTTTTCTTGTGTATTTATGAATAACAGGAATCACAGAAGCTGGCACTTGCAGAGTCAACAGGTTTGGATCAAAAGCAAATAAACAACTGGTTTATTAATCAAAGGAAAAGGCACTGGAAGCCTTCCGAGGATATGCAGTTTGTTGTGATGGATCCAAGTCATCCACATTATTACATGGATAATGTTCTCACCAATCCATTTTCCATGGATCTTCCTAACACCATGCTCTAGATATTATTAATTACATTATTACACCTCCCTGCTTCTGGTTAACTCTCCCTCTTAATTAACTATGTGTTGTATGGCATTCATATGTCACTTCGAAGTTAATTAATTATAAAACCTTATAATATTATATATTCATATTAATTATTAATATATATTAATGTTTAAAAAAAATTAATTAAGCATGTTGTATCATTATTAGATTTCAATACCATATCCATATGTCTACGCAGCTGGTTTTTAGATTGTTCTCATGAATAATATAAATTAAATTTCCAATTTAAATTTCAAATTTATCAATAGTATCTTCTGATATATCATACTATGCGACATTTCCAAAATAAAACTAAGCAACGAATTAGTTTTGAGAATCTGAGTTCAAGTTGTAATTGAAATTGGTTGTATTTTATGCTTGTTGGAAATTATTTTCTGATCTAAATTTGCATCATGTATGTCTTCGATTAAATCTAAATTTATATTAATACGAAATTAATAGCAAAATGAAATATTCGTGGACTCAAAATTCTAAATCCAACGTCTTGCTAAAGTAGTTGTCAAATCTCTACACCTTATAATTCGACTTCCATAAATTCACTTAAATCTAATTGCACTCATGACACTTTTAAAAAGTTTCATATTTTCTTTCACTCGACAAAACAAATAATTATTTATGGAATATAAGATACGTATCTGAAATTTCAATTATTGAAAATGTGTTACAGAAATTTTAAAATTGACTTTTTATGGAATTTCAGAAATTGCAATTTTAGATTTTTGTTATGTAAAATTACTTTGCGAACATTTTGAAAATTGTGATTTTTCATGTGTTCCAGAAAAGTTTGTGTGAATGAATAATTCAAATTCTTTTTATTTAGGTACGTTTGTTTAAGATTAAAAAAAAAATTATTTTTATAATATTTTATTTTTTTATTATAATAGTTTTTTTAAAAAAGTAAAAAGTAATTTAAATATAGTTTATCTTAAAATATAATTATAAGTATTTAGTTTATTTTCTATAATTTTTTTGGATCATAAAGTTTCAAAAAATAATTAAAATGAAAATCTATTTTGAGAATTTTTTCATAAAAATCAATTTTTAACTATAAATTTTAAAAAAATGTGACTTTTATCATGTAAATATATTTAATAATAAATATTTCAATTATTGAATGTTAAAATTATTTTTTTAATTGTTAAAATTAATATAAAATCAAAATCACTTTTTTTTTAAATCTTAAATAATCAGACTGTCGTTGAATGTGAAATGAATAGTTTGAATTAAAATGACAGAATAAAAAGTGTGTTAGATTAAAATTTTAAAATCTGATTTGGACAAATTTTTTTTTTTTTGAACATTTTAAAAGATTATGTCGGAATCGACCAACATAATTTTCAAAAATATTTCCGTCAAAATTTCGTAATTTGAATTTTAATAGATTTACAATAGCAAGATTTTTTATATTTTGAAGTATTTTACTGATTTATAAGATTTTAAAGTATTATGTAAAATTTTACACAATAATAAAAATTACAAAAGTGAATTAAAAAATAATAAAAAACTTCTAAATCTTTTTATAGCGAAATAAAATTTAAAGTTTGAATAAAGAAAAATAATAATTATAATGTGTTAGAGTATGAAGTTAAATATTCTAGAGGGCCGATTGTAACCTAAGCCCATATAAGCCCAGTAGCGAGGGCTTTGTTTTTGTTGAGCTCACCACCAACTTCGATGGACATGGTACTCGCATAATAGAATCCAACACGAAGAAACAAAGTTCAGATTCTTAGTCTTATGTTGATGCCGCAACTAACTCAAGCTTTTAATCATTACTATTAGCTATACCTCTGCGTTCTGTTCCCGGTAATCCTTCTACTTCATATCGTTTTGCGAATTGCTATGGGACACTGTAACAGCGAAAATTGCCTTGAGTTTTTATGTTGCTTACAATGTGTTCGATGAAATGTCTTCCTCAACTCTTTCATTTATTTTGCATTGGATTTCATTACATGCTTCATTATATGCGGCACTTCATCTAATTTCACATTTGACCATTGTTTGTTGCTCGAACTTGGAATGGGCAGTTATATATATTAACTTGCTTTCCAATTGAATTGTAGATTGTTTGCTCAGTTATGGCGGCTTTGATCTCAAAAAGGTTACTACGTTCTTATGGGTCATTGCATTCACTAGGACGACGGCGTTTTGATTCTCCTATTACTGGGTTTAATTCGCTTCATAAATCACATGGTGAGGTTCTTTTTGCCTTAAATTTGTTTTTTTTTTATCTTCTTTGATGTTTTTTAGCTTTTATCAATCTTTATGTGTACTTTTTTGTTTCCTAACGCAGATATATGCAGCGGTTTATCTGGGGAGAGAGTGATTTCATCACAACGTGTCTTGGTACATTATCACATTGCTATTACATTTAATTTTTGTTCTATTTTTGTAACTTCTTTAAGAATGAATATTTAACCATTGCAGCTCTCTCTTATGCTGGTTGTTGTGATTATTGTTTATTAAAGTGGTATGGTGTATTTAAATGTAGACCGGATCAATGATCCGACGGTTTTGTACTTCGATTTTAACTCCCGGGAACGATGAAGGTGCAATTCCATCTGACTTATTGTCCAAAAAGCCTCTGGCAACATCTGAACGTGATATAGGTATGAAGATTAGTCAGAAGCATTTTGTAGTACGCATTGCTCCATCATACTTTGCCTGATGCAAGCTTTCTCCAATGATCGTCTACAATGCACTTCTTTGTATATCATTACATGTCAGAACTTACTGTATTTTTTTTCTAAGAACCATTTTGTACCTAAGGTTTGACATGATTCATGCATTGTGCCCTGTAACTCAGATCTTAATATCTTATATATTGATAATGATATGCTTCTGCTCTGGAATAGAAGGAATTTGTGGCCAGCGTTTAATTTGAGGTCTTCCACCATAGTGGCATAGTCATATATTGGATTTAAAAAAAAATTCTAGTATCTTGTGTTTGTTAGCTTGTGCTTTCACTAGTTCTTGCTGAATGTTTTTGTGCTCCTACCTTTTTTTAGATAATGCATCTACCCCTTTCAAAATGAGAACAAAACAGATATTTTATATTTTAGCCCGTATTTACAAATCAAAGTTTTGAGTACACCTTTGATAATGTTTCCTGTTTATTTCACTATCTACCATCTATCATGGCAATTTATCTAGTCTTGTTTGTGGCATGAATTTATACTGTTTTAATAAGATCCAAGTATGTTATTATTAATGTGGCTCATCATGCTGTAGGGCTTTGTCAGGATCTTGTAATTCCAGTTACCAACTTTCATAACGAAGACAAGGGCTTTCTGGTTTTAGCTGGAGATGTTTTCGATTTGCCTATTCGGAAGGATATTATTCATCGTGTTGTTAGGTGGCAGCTTGCAAAACGCCAACAGGTATTGACTGCATAATGTTTTCGAATCATTGGACTGGGACATGTAATCCAGAGGAAATGCTAGAAATCCTAGGCTACATTAATCCGTATATAGGCCTAAAAGTTTTTTGGGTGCATTCAATTGTTGAATGGTGGAAATATTTTTTTTTTCACTTTCATCATTCTGAATTGCACTATGATTGTTTGTGAGAAGGGAGTGGAATAGTGGGTTGGAATAGTGAACACACACTTAGATTTTGGACACTAACTATGGTTTGTCATGTCTGATCTGATGTCTAAGGATGAAATGTTTCAATTGATGTTTTATCATTTATTGCGTTAAACCCCTTGATAATATTTTATGTGTTCATAGGAACTTAGTTTCACTATTAGAGAAATGGAAGACTAGGTCGTTACATTATAATAGAATTATGGAATACTTTGACAACAGTTATTAGTGAAAAATTACATGATGGAGAGACTCCAACTCTCCGACCCCACCCAATGCCTCTGTACACAATTCTACCTGCATTGCGTCTTTTCTTCCCTGTGCATTTGACATTATCTTTAACTTAATTAGCTCATTTCTCAATCTTCTCTCCCTTGCTGCCACATGTCAAGGAAGTCACTATAACAAAATACTGCATACAATATCATAGCCTCTAGTATATGTGGGCATGATCAATATATAATGGCATTGGATGTATAATTGATCTATTAGTATGGATCCACATTGTCAGCTATGAAATTTTTGCTTTGGAATGTTAATTGTTTGCTCATTGGTTTTGCCAACAGGGAACTCACTCGACAAAAACTATTAGTGAGGTCAGTGGGACTGGGAGAAAGCCTTGGAATCAAAAAGGGCTTGGTAGGGCAAGGCAGGGTACATTGCGTGGGCCTCATGTACGGAACATTCTTTAAACGAAATCCAGCCTATATTTATTCTTCCTTTATTCACAGTTACTCCTACTCCCATTTGGCAATGGAAATTAATAAATTTAATTAATGACAACAGTTCAGGGGTGGTGCCACGAAGCACGGTCCTAAACCTCGAAGCCATGCCTTCAAACTCAATAAGAAGGTTCGGCGACTAGGACTAAAGATTGCTTTGTCAGCTCGCGCCGCAGAAGGAAAGGCAAATCTCTTCCTCTAACCTTGTCTTTGTCCTTGCCTTCTTTCTATAAAATTAAATAAATAGAAAAGACATGTCTAAATTATTATGTCTGTTGCATGTGTGTACATTCTTGCTTATACACAATATAGTGATTTTTAACTACAGAAAATTTCATTTCTAAAATGTATAATTATATTGTTCAATGGTTTAGCAGCCAAACTGGCAAGATACACAATATTCTTATTTCTTGTAGGGGATTCTTTGGTAATATGTCTTGTAGGGGATTCTTATTTCTTACTCCTTTTTTGGCTATAAATTTTTATAATTTAAGGTTATTTGTTTCATATATTTATAAAAATAACCAATGTGGTCTGTTCTTCTAAAGAACCAACTCATTTCTAGAGACATAAATAGACTGCAATGTCTTCACAGAATTGTTGTTGAGATTTGGGATAATTGAAGTAGGAACAAAAATAATTGGGGTTTTAGAGTAAATCATTATAGCAGCTGATTGCAAAGTCCTAAGGAGCGCATTTATACTAGTTTAACTGTACTGCACTATTCCCTGTCCAAAGTGCATGCCCCCTCTAAGCTCTGTCAGAGCTCTAAAGTATGGTCAGTAAAGGGTGACATGCTAGTCACATGACTATTTAATACAGTACAACCATGTATCTAAACATAATGAGAATCAAGAAAAAAACTCCACAAAGAAAAGGGCAATGCTAATGCTCCTGCACTTCAGCTGTCTTTATTTGCTTTCTTTTTATGAGTTTAATGATAATTTTGGGTATCTGTTATCCCTATCCTTATATCATATTCTACAGTTTGCATTACCAAAATGTCTTGTTGCAATTCTGGTAGAGTATATGGTGCTCTTTTGATTTATTTCATCCAATAATTATCTTTTTATACTATTTGCAATTCTTTTGTCATGTATTTTATTCTTGCATTATATGTTAAATAAGAGTTTGTGTTTGTCTTGTGTAACACTGGTATCTGACGCATTGTTTTGTACAGCTTCTTGTGTTCGAGGATCTGGAGGTTCCCACACATAAAACCAAAACTATTGTGAATTATTTCAATCAAATGGAGGACACCAAGAAACTTCTGATCGTAGATGGCGGCCCCATAAATGAAAAGTTGAAGTTAGCTACACAAAATCTGCATTATGTTAATGTACTTCCAGCCATTGTAAGTACCAGTTTTACCCAAGTTGCTTCTATAATAGTTCACATGGAAGTGATAATTATAACTATGCAGTAGATATCTTTTAGAGTTTATAGTGTGTTTCCAAGAGTCCATGCATTTCTAACAATAACTGTAAGTCTTATACTAGTTGGTATCAATAATCAATTAACACCATGGAGCATTTGAGCTCCATCAAGAAACCAATGTTGAAGTAAAACCATTTAGTCGAACAAGGTCATTTAAATTATTTAGGAGTTTCCACCATCTTCTCCTCAATTATATATGTACTTAATTTTCTTCCAGATATTTTCATTCGTAATATTATATATGTACTCATCCAATAGAGCGTTTTCATCATATCTGCTTGTTTTTTGGCTCCTATTGGCACTAAACTTCACCGCCGTAACAACATTGTTGTCTTATAATGATCTAATGGAATCTTCTTATTGAGTTTGATAGTGTTAGAAACCCAAGAATTGATTGAAAAGAATATGCTATTTTTATTGAAAGATATAGAAAAGATAAAAGAATATGCATTGGGTTTCCCCTTCACAGTAGAGTCACTACTCTATTCACTAAACTTTACAAATATTCAATAATGATCTCTATCCTTGTATTTCCCTATTTATACAAATATTCTCTAACTAATCAAATAACTATTTTTTCTAACTAATGCTCCTTATCCTATATGTTTACGAACTCCTCTTTTCTCACATCATATCCTAACTTATCCTATCTCCGACCAGAAAGTGTAACTTAAGAGTAGAAATTATGATTGAAGATCCCTCCATTTGTTTGAGTGACATCTTCATCAGCCTCTCTTACACTTTATAAAATGGACCTAAAATAGTTAAATTGTACAACTTGCATTATGATGTTATAATCCCGCTTTTTCGCCTTAGGAACATCCCTAACTCATGTCTTACTAAACTCATGTTATATACTGTTTCTTGCTCCCACTAAAATTACTCCATTGAAAAACTGTTAATTCAAAAGCTCCTTTGATAAAATTATTTAGAATTTACTTATTTTGTTGACTATATCACCCACAAGAATTAGGTAGTGAGGCTCAAACACTTGGATGAGCAAAATAAGTACATGCAATACTAAGGTAAATAGATACAAACTCAAAGTGAATCCTTGGTTCAAACATGTGATTTATAGGGAATCTTCTTTTACACCTCCAATAAGTTTGCCCAATAGTCACTGTCCCATCTTATGTATCCTTTATTCCTCGAGTATTTAACACATTACAGACACTTTTTTCTATATCAATGAAGACCATGTGCTGAATATTTGGTTTCTTTCAGTTTGCAATAGGTATATAATTATAGCCACCATGGTTGACCTCTTTGACATGTTTTTGTAGGGCTTAAATGTCTACAGTATTTTGTTGCACGACACTTTGGTTATGTCCAAAGATGCAGTGAACAGAATTGTTGAGCGCATGCACACTCCAATAAAGCAATGAGGCAGTAACTGCTTTACTCCGCTACATTTACTCAGAATTATGAGTAGTATCCTGTGTCTGCATTTCTGTGACACAGTGATCCAATGATAATATTTTGCAAGAGGTTTCTGATAAATTCATACATGCAAAGAAAGTTGTAATTTTTATGGTGTTCAAGATTAGAACTTAGGAATTGGATGGTGGAATTTTAATGCTTAAGTGATTAGGTTTGTTATGGTTTCCAATGGTATCTCATTTTTCAGCAAATGCATAGGATCTGTTTAACCAGCATGTCATTTCCATCCTCTATTCATAGATTTAACAAATTATTTCCGTTGGTTTTATTTATTTATTATATCATATGACGTGCAAGCATTTTGGAGGTTAAAGTAGGAAATGGAAATCATTTGTTGTTTAGGAGATAAAAATAAAAGATGCTGATTATGAAATTAGGTCTCTTACATAGATTTTATGTCGTCAGTCTTATAATTAAAGCACAAGTCATATAATTTTAAAATTTCAACTGAAAATAATTTATCTTTAGAATTTGAGGGGAAAGAATGTTTAGTTTTATGTAGAGGAAGAAGGAATACTTTTCCTTCTCGATTAAAATTATTTATATTTTATACCTAAAACATCACAGTACTGAAAAAAGTATCGAAGTTATCTAAACTTTTTAGAGTAAATGTAAACAGGGTCAGGACGATATATGTACACATAAGCACACACTAAACACACTAACATACTAAATTTGTTTGCCTAAGCTGTGTGAAAAATTGTAGGGTTAAATACGAAGTAGGTTGGTTTAATTGGAATTTGTACATTTTTATGAAAAAGATAAATTTTGTACATAGAATTTTAACATTGCAGAATTACTTCAAAGATGAATTATCTTACAGTAAAATCTTAGGACTTTTCATGTGAAAAGTTTGTAATAGTTTTTCATAATATGAAGTGAATTGAATTTTATTAAAATTTGTAAATGCTTGTAAAAAGTTAAATGAGTACAATATTTTCACGTCACAGTCATTGTTTACCGGATACATTAGAGATGTAGTTATTGGCCTATTGAGACAAGGATGTGAATTTCATATTCTGAAGCTACCCCACTAATCAAACAGCATTTTTTTATTCAATCAACTAGTAGCTCATGTTGGATAGCACATGTGTGAGCTGGTCAGATATTGTTTTAAGTATAAACTAGATACTAATATACTTGCTTATTGATCAGAGAAATATATACTTTAAAATGACTGATTGGAGTGTCATCTAACTGTGTCCATGCAATACAACACAACTCCCAATTATAAAGAAAGAATATAAAGTTGATTTGATAACTAAAATAGAAGAATTAAGGTGGTCCGGAATTCAATTTACACCTCAAATATAATATTAATAAATTAACAGTTAAGATATTAACATTGACATTTTAAAAAAAACAAAAATCCCAACTAATTAAAATATATGTTCACATATTACTTGTAAGTTCTTTTTCGTAAGCTCTTTTCGAAATATAAACCATGATGTGACATTAAAAAAAAAACATCTTTGAATGATACAAAACCATATACTTACAATCCATTATAAGAAACCAAAACATAATATTCCTATTCACTATATAAAAAGGTTAAAAAAATAATAAATCTAAAACAAAAAAAAATAGTATTTTCAAAAAATCAAAAGCATATATTTTCAAAAATAATTCAAGTATCATGCAGAAGAAAGAAAAATAATGTTACTAAAAATGAATGGAAAACGCCAAAACAAAGTCTCTGATTGGTAAGTGAGAACAGCTAGCTACAAAGAAGAAAAGACACCTGATATTATGCACTCACTGCCATAATAATCCAAATCATCACAAATAGCAACCACTCCAGTGTTTGCCAATAAAGCCTTAGCTCATAAAGTTGCTTTATAAAATTTAAAAAAAAAATGTATTACTCTCATCAATATGAGAATGGCTTTAATAAAATTACATTATATTGCACCATGACTAGTTAAATATACAGTTTATTTTCCAAAGTATTTGATGGTGTGTGAAAAATTCCAACACACATAATTACAAATATCTTGAATGTTTGGTACATTTTCACAAACTTCTACTCTTTCCTGTGTCCTATATTTTTTTTTTAAGCCGAATAAATTCATCACTTTACACAAAATTGTAAAAAAGAGTTAAGAGGCACAAACTTTTAAAATGACATGTCCATGGCCTCATGGTCTGGAGTCTTGTAACCAAAACCATATTCATCACTTGGTCTCCTTTTAACCACACTTGCTCTTTGCACCAACCGCACCAATGCTTGCACCACCTCAGACATCGGTGGTCGAAATTCCGGTTCCGGCTGTAAACAATTAAAATTATTGAGAATCATATTTTCAAGTATATGAAGGCAACTCAGATAATCAAATATATTGTTTAATATTGCAAATTATGAGATATTAAATTTTAATATTTGGTTTAGGGTAGGTGAGGTGAGGTAGCTTTTGCACCATGACCAAGTGCATTAGCAAAAAAGCCAAACTAGAATAGAGACACAAAGGCCTAGATGGACTAAGTTCCAAGGCAGTAAGCAGGTAATAAAATAAGTTGGCAGCCCTTATGTTTGTTTTGATATTGCATCATTTGAAAAGTTTTACGTCCCTGAAGTTGTAGTCCAATGGTCTGGGTTGGCCCGGGCCGCTGAAGGGTTTTCCCCATCCCCTAACAAATTACTAACCACTAACATTTCTCTATCCAAATAAAAAGGAGAAAAAAATGAAATTTTTTACCTGAACACAGAGGGCAATGATATCAGCAAAGCGAGACAGCGACTTCGCAGGATACATGCCATTCAAACAAGGATCAACCATTTTGGACAAGGCATCTATATCATGAAGCTGTGGAGTAGCCCATCTCACAAGTGACTGTTCAGATCTAACTCTTGAACTAAAGTTCACAAAAATTAGAGTTGGATGTAAGAAGCCATACAGAAAAGATAGATAATAATCAAACGAAAACATTAAAATCATCGTCTCCACAGATCAATCTCCATACACTCACCTGTCAAGTGGCTTCCGACCAGTTAAAAGTTCAAGCATAACCACCCCAAAGCTGTAAACATCGCTTTTTACAGTGTATACTCCTGATAATGCAAACTCAGGAGCACTGTAACCAAAGGAACCGACCATCTGAGTTGATACCTGTTAAACTCAAAGTAAATTATTTAATCTATGTATTGTGCTAAGAAAAGATACTAATACCATGTGCAGCAATACATGAAGGAAAGAGAAACATATTTCACCAACCTGTCGCTCAGTGTTTGGTGTCAGAGCAGCTAAGCCACAGTCGGACAGGTGAGGATTGAGTTCCTCATCGAGTAATATATTTGCTGATTTGAAATTTCTATGTACAACAGACGGCAAGCAAACTTCATGCAAGTACCTGATAAACAAATCATGTGAATGTAGTTCGACTTTATTTTATCTTTTGTTATAGAAATAGATCTATAAGCGCGCCTAAGACTGGATGCAATAAGCTAAGCTCACCCGACAAAGCTAAAACAATAAAATTTGGGGAAAAGGACAGGGGCTGGGTATAATACGTACTCTAAGGCCCGGGCTGTGCCAAGAGCTATGCGTACACGGGCATTCCAAGGTAAAGCTTTACTGCTATCTTCAGCAAAATGGAGCATGTCGTGCAGATTTCCATTTCCAATATATTCATAAATTAGAAGCCGCTGGCCATGTTCTGCACAATATCCAGCCAACGTAACAACATTTGGATGCCGCAAGCGTGACATATTCGAAATAGCTTCAAGAAAATTGTCTTCCTCTTGTAAGGACAGTGCTGCGTTGTCAATCTTTTTAACGGCCATTATCTAAACAAAAGGAAAAGCGGGCACTGTTAGAATTTTTTTTTGTGTATTAGGGAATACTTATTTTCTCGAGTTTGAATTTGTAAGGAAATAAAAATTTAACAAAATAATAGAAGAAGAAAATGAAGAGATAAACGGAGAGTAGAGAGATACTTGTAAAAACGCTTGTTAAGTACCAAACTATTAGCATAATGAGTAAAAATTCCCAATCTAATAGTATGAAAGTGGATAACAAATGCAACATTAAAATTTAAAAGGTTACCTTCCCATTTGAGAATTCAGCCTTGTAAACTCGACCAAGAGAACCTTCGCCTATAATAAATTCTTGACTGAAGCTATTTGTTGCACTCTGGAGAGAAGCGACTGTGTACGATGTCGAAGTAATAGGAGACCTCATCTGCTTTACAGATCCGCTTTTAACAGACATCCTATCCATTGTCACGTTTTCTACAGGAGGACGAGGTTTGAGATCGGTAACAGCAGCAACACTTTTCACTCTCTGCTCTTGCATCTGAGGAGTAACTGCAAGTACAAACCCAAAAGCAAAAGCTAAACTTGTAAGGATGAATATATGTCGTCCTTAAACTTAAAACAGTAAATCCCATATTGACACACAAGTACTCCACAAAGATTAGAACAAATTAGCATATATTCAATATTATACTAAGTTTGACAAAGAAACTAAACTACATAATCATATGATATATTTGGAAACAAAAACGCTATAGAAACGGAGTTCACCATTAATAATTCCGGGAGGAAGGCTGCCACTAGAAGTTCTTGCACCCTTTTCCTTTGCTTTTAGCTTTCGGATACAGAATACAAGAGCAACTAAGATAATAGAAACCACCAACGCTGAACCTAAAACAATCCCTACAATGGCGCCAGTTGACGTTCCCTTACTACCATCAGAATTTTGACCATCAGAACCCTGTGTTTTAGTATGCGAACCAGACCCGGAGTGATGATTACTTTTATGAGATCCACTTGGTGGAGGTAAAGAAGATGCTGGTGGCGGAGGAGGGGAAGGGCCATTATCAAAAGAATTCCCATCATATCTAATATGTATTTGGAAGAGTCGCATTAACCACACTGTTGAAGTTATGCATTAAAAAAAATTGGCATTTTGAAAAATTTATAAATACTTACATGAAATTATGGATAGAACTAAGCTCATGCGGTATCCATCCACTGAAGTTATTGTTTGCAACATTTCTGAAAATTATAGAGCAAAATAAGAATGTGACACGCAGAAAATTCAAGGTCTAAAGGGTGAAGAACTTACAAAGTATCCAAAGGCAAACCGACAAGAACACTAAGAGAGCCAGTCAACTGGTTCTTCTGCAAGAAACTGCAAAAGAAGTTTTGAAAAGCATTAAAAGTTGAATTTACTAAAAAAATTCTACCAAATCATCAAATAAAATATCATTGGACATACAGAGAAGAGAGATTGGACAGTGAACCAAATGAAGGAGGAAGATCCCCCGAAAAGTTATTAAATGATAGATCCCTGCATCATTCAAAATGAAGGCAAACATTCATCAAATAAAATCATTTGTGAAGTTTAAGAATATTAGCCGATAAAAGTATCAAATATTTCACTAGTTCCTATGAAGCACCGACACAGACACCATTTCTTAGACATTGGTGATAATTTGAGAAAATAGAAGTGATTGTATGTAATAGCAAGTGTTAGTGTTGTGTCGTTGTCAAACATTATGCTTTCAATTTGAAGTGTCGGTGCTACATAGACTAGTTCCAAAGACTACAGTATATAAAGTCTATAGAATTATACAGATTTGGTATGAAACTCTTCTTCTCATTCTTGTTCAGTGCTAAACATAAAAAAGTACAAAATTTGGTTAACCATGGCCAAAAACAGTACAATATGCATTCTTTTCTTAGTCAGAAAACTATGAACTTGAACTAAAGAATCTATGTAAGATATCTTACAGGGTACTAAGATGGGAATGATTAGCAAAAACGTCGCCGATTGACAGGGAGAGTGCATTATTGCTCACATTCCTGAAAACCACATGGAAATAGAGTAAGAGTGGCTCCAATGAATGACCAAACTTAATATTATGAAATAATGAAATTGTACATATCCAGTAGCAACTTACAGATAGTTGAGTGAAACCATGGCAGAAAAAGAATAAGGAAGATTTCCAGTTAAGTTATTTCTTGCAAGATTTCTGATTGCCACAATTGAAGAATAAAATAATATTACAGATAAAGCATCAAAATAATATTGACCACGAAACGAAAAGAGCAAGTAATAAATTGTATGTGATATTATTAATATTACATACAGGCTTGTAAGATTTGGTGGCAACTGATAGGGAATTGTATCATGGATCTTGTTGTCACTTAAGTCACTATAAAGTTAAAAACACAACAGAAAAATAGAAAATTAAAAACCAATCATAATGATAATAAATAGTATAACACAAAATCCTGGATTAGAATTATCTCACAGATTTCTGAGTGACATAAGGTCTGAAAGCAAGTATCCAAGAGTTCCATCAAGTCCTAAACCAGAGAGATCACTAACCAGCATAACAAATAAATTAATTTTTTTCAACCATAAACACACTTTTAAAATAAAGTTGTGAATGAAGATTCATGATTGAGAATGCCATACATGGAAACAACAGCTGAACCCTCACAATTTATCCCTTTCCATGACTCTCCACATGGATCACCATCAACAATTTTCCAACCGGTTAGTTTAGTAGGACTATTCAAAGCATTGTACATGACCATGAGAGCTTGAACTGTAACAATAAAGATAAAAAATTACTTCAGTCAATAAACTAAAGACCATATTTTTTTGTCTGAAAAAGCATCAACTCGTAACTTCATATATTTGCAATATTCCACTAAACAAAATCAAACCCTTCAAAAATCAATGCATTTATCAGATCATATTAACTTAAAAATCTCATATTTTTGGCATGTCAAATCATCAATATAAAATAAAATAAAAAGTCCAGTTTTTTTCTTTCATTCACTGCATTTCCTCACAAACCAAACAAAGTTTCCCAAGCAGGACGAAAAATCAAATAAAGGGTCATCATGGATTCAAATTGAAACAACAGCCCACAATGCAAAATCCAAACTTTCCATCAAAACACTGATCAAATCAATCAAACACAAAGTGATCAAACCAAAAAGGCAAGAAAGAAAAAAAGGAATACCATCAGAAGGGTCAGTGTTGGAAAGGGAA
>NC_021160.2:5737092-5746154 GCF_000331145.2 Cicer arietinum | reverse complement strand
GAGGAAGAACAATAAGAATGAAAGAGAACAAAGCTAGAAAGAGAAAAAGGGTATGTGACATTGTCGTTTTAGAAGTCAAAAGTGTGGTTGAAGTTAGGAAGAGCACATGCAAGAGAAGAATGGAAGAAGGAGAAGAAGAAGAAGAGAGGACAAAGAAGAAGAAGAAGAAGAAGAAGAAGAAAAAATGAGGTTAGTACAAGAGTAGTTGGGTTTGAGATGGAGACTGGTTGAAGAAGGGAAAGCCATTAAAGAAAGAGACAGATGGAGATTCGAAGCTTGGAGTAATGAAGAGAGAGAATGTGATGAAGAAGAAATAAAAAGGAGCAAGCACAATAGTGTGTGTAGTGTGTTTGTTGTGTTGAGTGTGGCAGTGTGTCTGTGTCGGCGAAAATGCATGTGAATATTAAACAATAATAATAAATAATAAAATAGAAATAATCAACTTTACTGTAATGTACGATATGTACTATACTCTAGTAAAATGTAAATTGTTCACTAAAAACAGTGTAAAGTGCAAATACATATAAATTTAAAGATGTGGCAAATTCTAATATGCACTCTCTTGGTGCCAAAATAGTTGTCGTATTCAAGGTTGTCGAACTCGCGAGTCTATATGTAGTCTCGCAAAGTGTTATAGATTCGACTCGTAAATTTGATTTATAAATTTATAAGATTTTATGGATAATAAAAAATTAAATTAATTTTTTTGTAAATGAGAAATAAAGATAATAGAACATCGATTATCGTTAAAATAATTCAACATTTCAATTTCAAAGTTTGTAATAAAGTTGTTTCTAAAGATAGACACAATAAAGAACAATTGACACAACATAAATAATGTATCGGAAAAAAGAAAATAAATAAAATAGAAAAGACAAACACATATCAGTGCATAATGTGTTCCAGGAGCAAAAAAGCAATGAGATTTAACGGAAAGTGAGGAATTACTATATTTGATCACATTAGTTTAGGTTTAAAGGAATTGAAGGAAACTATGAATCTGCTGTATCTTGAATATTTTTTGTAACATTTCCAACAAACTTGCGAACTCGTATCAACTCACTGTTATGTTTAAGTTTATATGAGTTTTCCAAGTCTATTAAGAAAACGATTTTACGAGCAAGTTAACTCGATTTGAAAATATAGGTTCGTAAACTCAATTAAACCTACAGTTGATTTGCAATTCTGACAACCATTTACCTATATGAATTTAGATTCTCTTATATTTGAATAAAATATGATAATGTTATGTTTATCATTCTACCATTAAAATATAGTGACATTTATAAAATAAAAAATATATATAAGGGAGACTCAATAAATTTTAATGGTGAGATAATAAACATAACTTTAATTCAAACAAGGGATAATTCAAACTTATTGTATTTACAAAAAAACATCAAATCTCAAGAATATGATCATTTTTAATTTAATTAACTTTTTTTAATTGTATCCCAATTAATATAACGTGTGTTACTTGTTTTGTATTTAATGATAAAAATAAATCAATAGTTAATAAAAGATAATAGCGTAAAATCATCATTTTTTTATCTTTTAAGTATCATCTTTTTTTAATCTATGTAAAATAATTAAATACGATATTTTATTTTAAAATAGAGGAAATAATTCATAGACAATTACTTTTATGATATGTATCAATTATAATTGTTTGATCATTAATGAATAAATAAATAAATTCTTTAGCATTAGAATTTTGGTTCACATCGTACTTGAAGTCAAAATTAATTCAAAATAATTAAACATAAAAAATAATATGACATTAAATAATTGAATATTGAATATTATACTCAATAAAACTTGAAAAAAATGAAGATGTTGATCTAAAAAACTTGATCTTTGTTATATTAAACTTAAACGCAATACCAATTACAAAACTTGGCTTCAATGAATTTTGGTTCCTATATTTTGTCAAAAAGAAATGAACTTTTAATTTATTTTATTTATATATTTAAAATAAAATTTAAAAATTGAAGTTATTAAAAAAAAGTTATATAAAATAATTACATTTTAAATATTTTTTTTTTAATTTTAATATATAATAAGATAAATTGATATTTGATATTTTAATATATAAATAAAATTAATAATAATATGACATGAAAAATATTTTATGCAATTCAAAAGTATTATTTAATTGTCATGTCATTAATAATAGTGTTATTTCATAAAAAATAAAAGATTAAGAAATCTCAAAAATTAATTGATAGAAGGATAAAAAAACTAATTTTAAAAATAGAAGAATTAAAAATTTGTTTTGAGCAAAGTAGAAAAATCAAATGCATTTATTTAAGCTATACAAACAATAATTTATCCTTAGTGGACAATACAAAAACTCTTATACTAATACTAATGTTGCATCAGAGTTATTTCCCAAGTTTTATCATATTCTACTCTTTTGGTTTCATTTTTGTAGCAATTAAAATTAATTTTAGAAGTTTATAATTGATTTTATCATATTTGATCCTTCTCAAATAGAATTTGACTTGAAATTTGCCTTTGTAGTTATTTTTTCCAAAATTAATTTTTTATTTTATCATCCTATTATTTTTCACATAAAATATATTAAATATAAATTATTTTATCTTTTCTTACTATTAACTAAAATCAATTTTATATAATTAATTTATTTTAAATAAATTTTTAACGTGGCATAAGCAAGCAAGCAGAAGCAGTTGATCCTGCCTATGATAATATTTTTTATATATAGAAAAAGAAATAAGCATAAGGTGGATCCCACATCTCATATTTATTTAGTCTGTAGATTTTCTGGCTTCCTTTTCCCCATTCTTATTCTACACCTTTCGGGGGAAGCTTTTACCACTTGTTGCTTCAGCTTTTTCTACTTCTCTCTCATTCTCCTTTTCTCTCGTAAATTATATATATAAAAAATTAACATTCAATAAGAATAACTGCATTTTGTAAATCATATAAATAGGAAATAATATTAATATAACAATCTGTGTGTAGCAAAATGTTGATAAGGTGCAATGAAAAATCAACCATAAACAAAAAAAAAATTATGAGATGTACATATAGTAGTTGTGAGAAGGTAAAATTATCTATCAAATGCTTCTAAATAGCAGTTTTAGTATGTGTTACATATTAGATACAGTATCATGTTTGTATGAAAGAAATTGGAGCCACCTAATTCATACTAATTTATTTGCCTACGGATTTCAATTTGAAACCAAACAAACTAAACTTTTTTAGAAGGAAAATAAACCAATATCCTTTCTTATCGATGTTAATTCTTACTAATTTTAACATCGATACCTAAATTCTTCAGATTAAGTTAATGTGATAGTATTTGATAAATGATAATTTGTTATAACTTGCTGATGTTGATTGTTTATTTTGTTGTCATATTACAATATACTACTAGTTTATTATTTATTTTATTTTAGTTGGAGTATACAATGTCAATGTTGACTGGTGCCAGAGTTGAAATCTAACGTGGTCGTCCTGCTTCCACTCCGATTAATGAAATTTAAGGAGTCGTTGTATATATTTGTTTTTGTTTTTTATAGATAAAATTATACTTTTTTTAGAGTGTTCATCTACTAAGCTTTTTAATTGTATTTTTTACTTTCTTGCCACATCATTTGTCAAGTCTAACCTTTTAATACATATCTTTCGATTTAAAAAACTTAAAAATATTAAAGTACTGGTACATCTAGTATTAATTAGAGTGTTTAATTTTAAAAATATATTTAAATGTTTTTATAGTGTTAACAATGTCAAAAATATATTTAATATTCTCTCAAAATAAAAGTGGTGGTTATTTTAAAATTTTGAAATATCTATTTCATTATAGTGATGATTATTTTAAAACTTTTAGATATTTATTTAATCATCGTGGAACATAAAAAATATTATATATTAAAGATGAATAATATATATATATATATATATATATATATATATATATATATATGTGTGTGTGTGTGTGTGTAAACTATTTTTACAGTAAGAAAAATGTTATTTTCAATTAAAACAATAATAGTTATATTTTTTTTATATTATATCACATAGTAGAAGAAGTTATTGAATTGAAATCTATATTAGTTTATGGTATTTGTGAGCAGATCGATGACTTGACTTACCTAGTAAAGTAGTCGATAACTTTTTTAATTTTATATTATGAATCAAAATAATGTAAAAGTTAAAGGAAAAGTATATTGTTAATTTAAAATTTAGAATCTAATAATAATAAAAACAATTAAAAAAAGCCCAAATGGGAGGTGTGAAATAATAATGCAATGAAAAAGAAAATGAAGTACTCATGAAAGACCTACCCATGGGGCCAAGGTTGGTGGTAATAGAGATGACTTTAATTTTAAAATGATTTTTCATGGTTGGGAAAATTGAGGGATGCATGATTGTCCATTGCCAGTCATAGATTCCTTTTCAACGATACTATACCCACTAATTAGCCATTTCGTCACGTCCCTTTATCATGTAAATGTAAATTCAACCGACCATCCAAGTAATAAAGTCATGCATCCAATATATGTTTTTTAAGTCAATTAAATATTCGGCTAATATAAGGAAGACGGTCCTTAAGTCAAACAAAATTATAATTATGTAACACAAACTTAACTCAATTGAAGCACTAACCAAAATCTCAAGGCCTTTGCTGCATCCGAATCCGGCAATGTAAGAGTTTGTCACTTCAAAATTTGGCGTGGTTGAAACAAATGTCTCAAGGTTCTTGATAATAGCTCCAGTGCCCCAAAAATCACGAACATGATCGGTGGAATCAAAATTGATCTTGGTACAAGTTAAGGAAAGTGAGTTATTATATTGCTTAAATGTATATTTATTTTCAATATAGATTGAATATGCAAAGTGATCATTGAATTATGTATCGATAAAATTAATTTTTAAATTTTGTAAATTGATAAATATATTATTGAAATTATGAAATATCAATTAAAATATTTTTTAAGTTAAATTGCACTTGCAGTCTCGTAACTTAATTTCAGTTAACGTTTTAGTCTTTTGTTTATTTTATGTTTTTAGTTGGTTCTTTATTTTAGTTTTAAGTGATAATTTGATATTTGATATTTTAAAATGGCAACAATATTGTTTTTTTTTTTTTACAAAAATTCAAAAAAAAATTATCAAAATTTTCAAACAAAACCCATAAAATTCATTATCGTCTCCAATAAAATGTAAATTTCATCAAATTCATAACTTAAATCTTTAAACATACTCATATTTTCATTCTTTATTTGATTTTGTTATAGATAATAATATAAGTTTATTTGAATATTTGAGTTATGCATTTGATGAAATTTGCATTATATTAAAGATGATTATTAATTTTATGGATTTTGTTTAAAAATTTTGATTTTTTTTTTGAATTGTTGTTAAAAAAAAAACATTGTTGACATTTTAAATGATAAAATATTAAATCGTCACTTAAAATTAAATAAAGGACAAACTTGAAAAAACAAAAAGATAAATGACTAAAACGTTAACTGAAATTTAGTTAAGGGACTACAAATGCAATTTTGCCTAATTTTTACGTAAACTTTTGTTATTCGTATAGTTTCTATAATAAATTATAATTATTGTAAACTAATTTTTACATAATTTTAAATATAAGATATTTAACATATACACTATTAATAAAATATATATTTTTCTTTTAACTAATTAATTTGTAAAATACTATAAAATTAATTGTTTTTATTGAGTAGATTAAATATATAATTTATAAAATTTGAAAAGTATTTGATATTTTATTGATTAATTTAAATTCAACATATCATATACATTTTAAAACAAATTTTCTAAATACATGAATATATTTTCTAACTTATGAAAATATGAGTATATTTGAATATTTGAGTTATGAATTGATGAAAATATGAATTTTGTCGACGATGATTGCTAATTTTCTAAGTTTTGTTTGAAGATGATGGTGAATTTTCTAAATTTTTGTAAAAAAAAATAATATTATTGATATTTTATGACATAAATGATCAAATCGTTACTGAAAATTAAATAAATGATCAAATTGCAAAACAAAATATAAGAGACTAAATTGTTGCTTAAAATTAAATTAAGGAACTACGGGAGACATTTTGACTATATTTATTTATCTATTTTAAACTAAAAATAAATAAATCATTTACTTTAAAATACTAATTATGTTAAAATATTAATTATTTGTAAATAATTTTAAATTATAATAATTAAATTATTTAATTAATTTGATATTTTTTAATTTATTTAGCTAGGTTATTTATTTTAAATTATAATGAACAAATTATAAAGGATAAAAAATAATTTTATTTACAATAATAAGGGTAAAATTTGGAAGAAAAATTATAAGCTATTTGAATTAACTTATTAAAAACGCTATAACCTCGTAAATAATTGTTATCAAACTTTTCTTATAACTTATAAACTATAAATTCGTTTATTTGTTTTTCCAAAAATTGATGTTGATGATGTCTCTCTGCCCTCTCTCTTTAATGAGGTACATTAATGAATTTTTCAATAAGTGGTATATCTTAGAACTCACTTAGTGAGGATAAAAATCTTAAATACACATAGAATAAAGTTAAAACACACAACCTCATATTTGCAACAACAAAAAAATCCTAGAGTCTAATTTTTACTATCTTTATCTTCAAATATAAGATGTTTCTGAGAAATTTATTTGTCCCTTTTTATAAGACTCTCTTTCTATTTTCAATTGTATTAGTTAGGTTTTTTTTATACTAATATACACATATTAATTTACATATTTTCCTACAACCACCAATAAATACTACAATGAAAACATAAACTAATTATTTATTTTAAAGATAAAATTGTTAAAAAATACCAATAGTGAACAAATTTAAAATACTATTAACTTTTTTATTCTCATGATTTGATGAATGTGGTCTTGCACCATCAATGAGCCCGGATAAAGAGGCAAAAACGAATTACACATTTCCCCGTAAAAGACCATGACTTTTAGTTTTTAACCTATTTTTAATTATATTTTTCAATCATATCTTATAATTAATATAATATTCACCGATTATTATATTTCAGTTTATATATACGATAATAATAATAATATATAAAAAATTAAAAAATAATGATATTAAATCATCATTCTATTTTTTATATATTATTTGTTTGTATAAAATAATTAAATATAATAGTCATTATGTGCAATATATTATGTTTTTTATTAAGTTTACCAAATTCAGCCCCTACAATTGATGAAATCTAAAGCAAAGAATCTTCTCCTGGCTAGTTGTGACCCATCCGCACCTATTTGTCATCCTTGTATTGTACACAAACATGTGTATGTGTATCACTATCACACGACGGCTTTATTATAATAAATACATAATACTAGTGAGATATTCATGAATTCACAAAATCATGAATCACCTTGAAAAATGATTTCGGGGGAGGGGGGTGGGTGCTCTTGCATTTTGGGTCATTGAAGCCCAAAGTTCTAATTGGGCTTAAACCTTGAAAACCCACAAAATCAACAACGCAAGGCTAAACCCAATCTGAAATCTGAATCACCTTCTTGTACTGGTTTGGAAATGTTTGCAAGCAAAGCAACCATCAGAAAAACGTGGAAATGAAATTATTAATTTTATAAAGTTTGTTCCCAAAAATGATGCTAACTACGCAACAAACAAAGCAAAAAGCATAGAGGATAGTGGATCGATTATACCCAACCACTGATTTCGATTTCTCACTCGCACACAATCATCTCCCGCTATATCGCGTACATAAATAAATAGTAACAGAAATGAACAAGAAAACTTTATCAATTTTGATGCGCGCCAGAATGAAGCCTAATGATCGACCTAACCTTTCTATCTCTCCTTTTCCTCTAACTGTTTGTAATCTCTCTTTTTCAATTCAAGTTCACACAAATTCGATTCAATTCTTTCCTTTGAATTTGATTTCTATTGACTTTTTTTTCCTTTGATTTTGATGAATGAATGCACAACAGAACGCGGCGAGTAAAATGCATCAGAATAATAATTCAAAGGAAAATAAATCGGCAGGAGAAGGAAATTCAGCACCTAATGATTCCGGCAAATCCGAGAGGTCCTAGTTTTGTTTTATTTTCACATACTTGAAAATTTCCATGGTTATATGATTTTTTTTGTATGTTGATTTGATTTTTTCACAGAGAGTTTAAGCGTGTTCATGATTCAATGCATTCTGCAATTGCAATGAACAAAACGGAAGTTCTAGATGATGTGCTTAATAACTTCTCTGAGGTACTCTAATATTATGTTTTTTATCGTGAGAAAATTTTCTTATTCGATTATGTTATAATCATTGCTTAATTTATTTCCACAATGTAATGAAATTAGGCACTACTTTGAAAGGAAAGTAACAATTAATTGTTATAGATAATGATTATTTATAGTATTTTGTTGGTGCTCATTTACAAGTTTACTATAGTTATAACCAAGTAAACAAACTTCATTATAACTGTGAACTCATAGAATTTGAGTTTGACCTAATCAAAATTCTAAGATGGTATGGTATCAGAGTCTATCTATGATCCGTTGGGCGACCCATTATCAGGTCACCTCTATCGGGCCACCCATTATTAGGTCACCTCTATCGGACCACTTGGTTAAGTTCTAGATGTTTAGCTCAGATGGTGCGTTAAAGAGTCCCACATTGGATGAGATATGATCTGAAATGTATTTATAAGAGGTGGACATGCCTCACCGACTCTTTAACATCAACTGCTATTAATTGCGCTTACCAGTCTTTATAAGTGGCGGACAGTCTTCACCGACTCTTTAACATCAACTACAGATATTAATTGCTTTTAACTGTCAACTAACTTTTTAACAATCTAATAGTATCTACAATTGTATGAATGAAATACGATCTTAACACATAAGCTGGTAATAATGTAGGGTTATTTTACCCTTTCTCATGAAAACCGTCGGAAGTTGCTCCTTGCTCTTGCTAGAGACTATGATCTCAATAGATTACAAGTTCGCGAACTGATAAAACAATACCTTGGTCTTGAAATTCCTGCT
>NC_021160.2:5658239-5736781 GCF_000331145.2 Cicer arietinum | reverse complement strand
TTCCTGCTGGTAAGTGATTTCTACTAGTGTTAATGTGCATGTGTGTAACTCTTTGCATTAGTACTTTCAAAATGGTGTTGTGAGAGAATTGTTTGGGGTTGGCAGACAAAGCTCAAGTGAGTAGCTCTGAAGAAGAAGGCTTGTTTTCTTCTTTCTATCGCATTGAGTGGAATTTGAGGCACGCCCTTCAGCCAGTTTATGAAGTTCTCTTTGATCGTCTCAACACTCACCCTGGAGGATTGAGATTCTTATCCATTCTTCGAGCAGAAATCCTATCTATTCTCGCGTAAGTTAATGCCTGATGCTCCAAGATTCTTGTTTGAATTTTTTTGTCTCTTGAGCAAATAAAAGACATCTCAGTTACTTGTTGCTTCTATGTTTAAGAATTCAGATACTGATTGTTGTACAAACTTGTGCACAAATCCTTTTTGCTATGAGGACCTCATTTAAAATAAAAGCATAAAATGTATGAATTTAAGTGCTTACATTTGATAACATTCCTGTGAAGAAGATAGAAGAGAGTTAAGACAAAGGTTCTACTTTTCTATCTTGGAATTCTGAATTGTGATTATTCAATTTTTCCACTATGCAGAGAGGAAAATATTGCTTCTCTGAGAGCATTGGATTCGTATTTAAAAGAAAAACTTAGTACGTGGCTTAGTCCGGCTGCATTAGAGCTTCACCAAATTACATGGGATGATCCTGCTTCTCTTCTGGAGAAAATTGTTGCTTATGAAGTACTTCTCTCCTTTTTATCTTGAGTTTTTCTATAATGTAGCTCTAGTCTTCCGTTGTATGCATAATCTACAATATCTTCTGTAGGCTGTGCACCCTATTAGCAACCTTCTAGATCTTAAGAGAAGGCTGGGAATTGGCCGTCGTTGTTTTGGATATTTACATCCCGCAATTCCTGGTGAGCAGTTCTTCTAACACTTAGTTACTGAAAGATAATTATATACTTGACTATATATCTGGTATCAAATTTGTTTTTGTTTGGCTTCTCTTCAAGTTGGGTTTGTACATCATGAAAGCAATGAGTTTTTGTCGATGATGTCTTTTAAAGGCTTCATTCTGGAAAGGTATTTTGACAATTGTGGAGTAGACTCACAGAAGCACTAATAAAGTGATAGACTAGATAGAGGATAGTTCAATAGCTTGAGGTAAAAGGAGAATGAGGATAACTTCGGACCACACCATTAAGAGAAATTTTGATATAAATGGTCTATCATTAACATGATTTATGACAGGACAAATAATGACATTGTTTGATTCATATACTCGACTCATCTGATGAGGAAAAGGCTTTGGTTAGTGTACAAGCTTTTCTAATAATACAATCTACACTCATTGTTACTTGTTACAGTTTTATAATTCATTATGGTGCTTCACAATCAACTTTTAATTAACATCTTAGCCAGAATTATTTAACCTATATTCATGATTATGAGTCTTCGCCAACTCATATTTGGTGCTACTTCTTTCTATATTGTACTCTTTGTACATGATTGATTTGATCCCATGTGATCCAATGAATTTCAGTGGTTGACAATATTGTGGGAATGGATCTCTCCCACGTTCGATTTTGACATGAAAATATCATATGAAAATTTTGTATGGATCCTCTTCACAGACATTAAATAGGCGAGGTCCTATCAAAATTTGTGAATGCTTGGTATACACAACATTTTCACATTCCCTGTCATGTGAAAATCTTCTAACTTGAGAGAATGCATTCCTTTGATAGAGATATACACAAAATTTTCACATGTCCCTGTCAAGTGAAAACCTTCTAACTTGGGAGGATACATTCCCCACTAGTACTGTAGTTATAAACTTGTTCTCAAATTTTAATTTTTTTGTTGGAAATAGTGATAGTGATTATGCTTAATTTGCGATTGGGAATTGTGGGAGTTAGTGTATCATTGAAAATATTAGAATCATATGAAATAGTGTAATTCTTTGCTATTGTTCTTGTAAATGTAAAATGTATTTATTCTTTTATGTCTATATCATTTTCAAGGTGCCGAGTGCTTTGTCTCAAACAATTCACAGAACTTCTATCTGATTTAAAAAGTCTATTCTAAAAGTTTCTTAAGTGTGTTAAAGTTAAACTAATTTATGTTGACTGATTTAACGTTTTTCCTCAGGTGAACCTTTAATTTTCATTGAAGTTGCACTAATGAAGAATGTGGCTCAAACTATACAGGTTAATTATGTTTGAAGTTTGAACTTAACTAAAATAAACCCTTTTTCAGTTCACTTTTTAATCTACATTTCTTTGTTTCACAGGAAGTTTTGTGGGATAGTCCTCCTATTCCTGAAAGTGAGGCAACGTGTGCATTGTTCTACTCTATATCATCAGCACAGGTATGCTATACGTACAAAGTTACAGGTGGTGAAAATTTGACTATATAAAAAATTATTAAATTCTATTATTACATCACGGTGACATTAAGTGGCATCATCCCATTGGAGGATCCAAAAAATATTTTCTGATAGTATATATATTTAGGCCAAAAATAAGGATTACTAACTCCTACAAAATACATAATTATAGTGACTAAATAAACACAAAATATATAAGAGCTTCTACAAATTACAATTGTCCTCTACAAGATTTCATATTCTAAAAATGTTCAATGATATTTTCATTGTTAACACTATCAAATATGTCGCTCTAAATATCTAACTAACAAATCATTCAACCACTCATCCTCCATACAATTGCGCATTCCATTATTCACAAAATTCATGGCAGAGAAACATCTTTTAATAGTTGTCATTGCCACAGGCAAAAACAAAGCTAACTTTAGAAGTAAAATAATTGGATACACAATATATTTACTAGAACCATAAGGTTTTATGGGGACTAAAAATAAAAATAAGTATTATTAAAATGGATATTTTTTTTCTTGTGGGGGCAAGAGCCCTCATCCGTTACGTGTTGGATCCGCCATTGCATCATCCTCAGTGAAAAGCAAGCTGAGCCTTATTCTTGGGTTTTTTCTTTGTATCTCTGGAATTTGTTGCAACTCTTTGCTTAATTTTCCTTTTTTCTTTTCTGATCTATTTATTCATGTATATACCTTAGATCTGTTTGCTTTTCTGTTTATATCCTGCTCCTTACTCCCGGAAGAAAAGTAGCACTGGAGGTAGCTATTCTCCTGATTTGCATTATTCTGAAATTTTTGCAGCCTGGCTTAGCAGGGATCAACTTGGGAAAGTTTCTTATCAAACGTGTTGTAAAACTGGTGAAAAGAGAGATGCCACATATTTCTGTAAGTATTTTTACCAAATTTGTGGAGTTCTCTGAATATGAAGGGTGGAACCAAATGAAAAATTGCTTCATGGAATTTGTGGACCTGTAACTGTACTTCACATAATTCTATCTTAAGTTTTCTTAACTCATAATTTTCTTAATTTTTTCCTGGTTTTGACATGAATGGTATTGTCTACAAGGAAAAGCTGTTAGTCATCTCCTTCTGTTTTGATGAAAAAGTTTTCTGAGTACAATAGTACAACTTTCTTGTTTCATTTTTTAAATCTCGGCCTTAAACATTTTCCTCCTCCCAAAGATGCAGATTTATGAAGTCATTGTTCTGAAAAGAGTGCTCAAATTAAAGAGCAAATGACAATTTCCAACAAGATTTGTGTCAAAATGATATCTTATTTCCATCATTCTAGAAGAGTAGAAACTGAATGTCCCAATAGTTGTTAGACGACATTGATGTTGTGAAATTTCCTTGACAAATGCTTGTTTTTCGTAGGATACTGCAGTATTATATTTCTTAAAGTTTACTTGTGCCCTCCCGTATCTATGATTGCGGACTGATTTTTGCTTGTAGACCTTTGCAACTCTCAGTCCCATCCCAGGATTCATGACATGGCTCTTATCCAAGTTGGCATCTCAAACAGTGCTTGCTGAAGGAGACATGCAACAACCAGTGACCGAGCGGTCTGGTTCCACATTCTATGAGAATATACTTACATCAGAAGAAGAAGAAGCACTTATGAGTTTGCCCAAGTAAGCCACATATTGTTCTATCTCAAGGTTTTAAGTTATGCTATTCTTGGATATTCTTTTCCAACTCCATTAGTAACTTATTTGGAAGTTTCAGAATACATTCATGTAAACTGTTTTAATACTTTCATTACAACAAAAATGACCAAGCCTTTTCCAATTATGTGAGATAGTTATCATGGACACTATGACTCCCTATCATCTATTAAGTTCCAAAATAGACTGTTGGTCTCTAACTGTCTCCTAGTGGTTTGACCTAACTATTCTCGATATGGTTAGCCCTCTTTATCAATGTTGCTATGGTTCTTGTTCACACATATCAGCTATCTAAGATGAAACTTCTAGTGCCTTGGCCATTATTGATGGCAAATAATGTTTATATAAACTTCTTTCTTTGCTCATTTGTCTGTGGTGTCACTTTCATATCATGTGGCTAATATGAATGTGTGTTGCAGAGATATTGCCACGGGGAAAAACGGAATGGAAGTGATGTTCAACCTGCTTACTTCTACCTCCTACAAATGGATCCATTCTCCAGAGCTTGTGTCAGCACTAGAACCCCCATTGATGCGTTTATGTGCCAGGTATTGCAAACAGATTATGAGAAATGAAATAAACCAATGTTAGAAAGGACTTCTTCGAAATATTGCATTGAGCTAGGCAGCTGGCTACCCCCATAATTTATAATTCATTAGTCAGAAAACTTATGTGACACTTTTTTTTTATAAAGATACCTTCTGCAAGAGAAGAAGAGAGGAAAAGCTTTGGACTCTGTAGCAAATTTTCACTTGCAAAATGGAGCGGTATGTCTTGCGAGCGTAACAAATGGCTAATAAACTGACTTATTATTTGTGATGTCATTTTCCTTGTGAAACCAACAGTTATGTGTTATTATTATCTTGGCATTTATTTCTTTCTCCATACAAAAGTGGGAGTTTTTATGTAACAAAGCTCTGTCCTAACAAAATTTAACCCACAGTTGTAATTTGAATAAATTGGTATGAATCATGTCTTGCTTCTTAATATGGAACAGATGGTTGAAAGAATAAATTGGTCGGCAGACCGATCAGAAAAAGGTCTTTCTCAAAGTGGAGGCATCATGGTGAACTATGTCTATAGGTAATTGTTCTCTTCAAAATTCTGAAACTTGTTTTTGTTCTTACCTAAATAAATTCACCATTATATTTTTTATGCCAAATTTACTGTTAAGTCTTTAGATAAATCATAAATCTTGTTTATCTTAGTTGAAAGTTGCTCTTACTCTACCCTGTTTTGGGTTGTGTAGTTGGGGAAAAAACTATTACCAATGAAAGGAGTAATGACTGTAGATGTCATTTTATGCTTGTATATTTGTATTATTAATATCCATATGGAATGGATTTGAATAAGATGAATTCAATTTCAAAGTTTACTTGCGCTGATGATAACACCTAATTGCAGTCTGGATAACATAGAAGAATATGCCCATTCATACTTCAGCAACGGTGCAATCCAGGCTTCAAGTGATCTTCATCGCTATCTTGAGGTAATAGCTTCTGCTTAATGTCAATTCAAGTTTGATGTAAGATAAATTTGAAGACGTGTTCTCAAACATCGTATGTGCAACCAAAGATATGTGACAGCACACAACCTTATTGCTATTAGCTTTTCCCTTTTTACCTCCCTTGACCTCTTTGCTATCCTTTGCAGCCACACAGTGACAAATAATCAAGAAGTCTTCGGCTCAGAGTACACTGGACCGTTTTATCGAAACAATGGAATAGATGCATATAAGTCCGAAATTGAGGAAGCTTGTAGTTTTAATTGTGGATATTTTCTGTACAGATAATTCAATGCCACTGAATAGGTATCTAATCCAATTCGTTGGTGAAATCCGATAGGAGACAGAATCCTAAACTTCCGTATTGTTTTGCCATTGATGATGCTACTCTTACATGAGGTAGGTATAATAAAAGCTAGGATTAACAGTTACAGCTTGGGACACCTCAAGCATTACAATGTGATGTGTAAATACTATTCTGAAAACGGACCCTATCCTTTAGTGAAGTGTGGGGGTGTAACTGAAATTCAATTTGGTTGGAGATCATTAATGAAGTATTGGCTATCGCAGAGGAAGTTCCTCCTTGGACATTAAAAATTGAAGGTAATGTTTGTTGGCTCGTTGTTTGTCTCTGGACAGTGTTTGCCCTTTAAGATCTAGGGGAGAATATATTACACTCAAATCAGTCAAAGCTTTCTTCAGATTCAAGCCTTAAAACATGCATCACTATGTTTGTGCTGCGCCCCTTTTGTTTGTCTAAAACTACTCAATTAGTTTTCTTTTGTTTTGTGAAAACTGTTTTATTGATTTACTCACAAACTAAAAATTAGCTTTAGAAAGGGGCACCTTATATGAACTTAACATGTGATTGAAATTCTTAAGTATCCCATTAAGTATTGGAAGTCTGTTGATTATCTATTTGTATTACAAATTGCCCAACCATAATGGTCTAACTCTGATTTTTTAATCATTATAACCATGCTAACACACTGGAGTTTGCATGCAATTCATCGAGAACCATGCAAATGAGTTTTCTGCCTTCTTTCTGATTTCCATGCATATTAATATGTTGCCCAAGCTTCTGTTCGATCAGAGCGAATGAAGGCACATTCTTTGCTGCAGGACGATTCACTTCTCGGTTTCAGCACGACTGGTTTCCGAGATATAATCCCTCATAAGCCTCGTGTTAGACTCAGTGACCATCTACAATACGATAAGGTCAGAAACAGTCCCATGCATTATACAAGAAGTTGAATAAATTTAGCAGGAACACATTCTAAACACACGCAAAGTTATTGAATTACAAACCTTAAAAGCCAGGCTTTTCAAATTGTCCCATTCAAAATCATTTTGGCAGTATGATGATCGTACCTATACATAATAATGCAACATAGTACAAAATCAGAGCTTGATTAATAACTAATAAGTGATGCAAAAGCAAAAAAAAAAAAAAAAAACTCTAAATCATCCATTTACCTCCATTATGCGTAGGGCTATTCAAGTGTGCACATGCCAGATCCACACGAGTTCACAAGATTTCGTTCATTCAATTCAATCACCATATAAAATTGTGTTAAGTTAGATAATAGACAGTTTACTGTTAAGGATTGGGAAGCTTGATGGCTGTCCTTACCTAAGTTCTTATGTCTTGATGATTCTCTGAACATGGTGGCGCAGAATTTGTCACCATCATTCAACGGATGTCTACCCACGAATTCCATTAGCTCTTCATATGCTTCTGGATTATAGCTCTGCCCATAGAAAATAATTATTACAAATGATATTGTTAATAGAATTGTGTTATTTGAACATAAAAAACTTGACATTTTTCACTAGTTTTTTTTAGTCAAGACAGTTTAAATAAGTGATTAATTAAGATGTGTAAATATTTTTTTACTTAACATTTGGTAGATAGTTAATAGATATACGAAATGTCAAAACTTATCAATCATCCACATAATTTCATTAATAACGGAATTGAAAGTGATTGACCATAACTTTTAAGTGTTCAAATCCACAAAAAATTGAAAACCTAATAAGTATATGGTTAACCATGTTTAAATTAGTGGTTAATAAGTTGATTTGATAAATCAATGAGTTGTGACACATAGTAAGTTCTTTGATAAAAGATTAAGTCAGCTATTTAGATTGTCTACGTAGGTCACTGTGTGTGTCATGTGACGTCATAACGTTTTATAATATATTATTACTATATAAGCTCGAAATTTCACATTAACAGTAATTAGAATATATAAAAGCAAGAACATAAACAAAAACAACAAAGCCAAATAAAGTGGGGGAGTGAGGAACCTCAAGTTGAGCAGCAACAATTTTAACTGCAATGTAGGTGAAGAAATTATGAAGGTTTTTGGCAGCCTTTGCTTCAGGTGATGCTTCTCCAAATCCTGCATCCAAGATAACAGTACTGATACTATTATTGATAATCTCATATATAATGAAATATCACAAATCACAACAACCTAGTACAAAATTGAAGTTGTAAACAAACCAGGTACAAACATCTTGTTGCAGTGTAATCTTGTGGGTAATTGAGAACTCCTTCGCTTGCCAGCTGGCCAAAAAGGATAATTTTTGTTGGTGTTGGGTATTGTAGGGTAGATATAATAAGGAAGCTGAGAAAGTGCTAGAGCTGAAGAGGATTCCATAGTTAACAAAGAATACTGTTTGTGTAGTGAAGTGAAGAAAGACTTTTGGTTTTGTGGAGGAACAAGTTAAGGAGTGATATTTGGCAGAAAATAAAAGGGTGGATTATGTTCTCCACAAATTGAAAAATATCTATATGATTCAATCCACGTAGACAAATATATTTGTTGAGCTTATGTGGAAAATGTGGGGACTTTTACATCCTAGGTGGAATCCATTATTTTAACCTCCTTATAATCGTGTGTCATGGAGACTAATAATGAGTTGAAATTATCTCAATTTCACAAATTAAATAGAAAACTCTATTTAGAGAGAAAATGATATAAGATAATTAAAAAAAAAATTAAATGGTAAAATAAATTGATACACTATAATTCTTTTGTGTCATTTTTTTAAAATAAAATTTTAGTTTCGTTTAAAAAATTGAAATGATCTCAATTCTTTGTTGTATTTTTTATTTTATTTTTTCTTTATATATTCTTAATTATACATTATTAGAGGTGTTCATTAGTTGAGGTGGATTAATTTTGGCTAAATCCATTATTCATATATATCAATTTTATTGGAGTTGAGTTGAGTTTTTAACTTGTGATTTTTACATTAAGTCCGAACTAAACCAACTCAATTAAAAACGAGTTCGGTTAGGGTTTGCGGGTTATAAATTTATTTTAATTTTTAAAAATGTAATTAAATTTAATTACGTAAATATATCAAAAAGTATAAAATTTTATTACAACATATAATTAAATACTTAAAATATATCCACAAACACAACACTTAATTAATTAATTAATTAAATTAACAATAAATCTTCAAATAAAATTCAATAACTAAATTATAACTATACATCAATAATAGAAAAAAGATTTAAATATGTCTTTAATTACTCCCTACAAATATACTACTTTTTAATTTTAGTCATCGTAAGTTTTTTTGTTTGAATTTAGTCCATGTAAAATTAGAGACAATTGATTTTGGTCCCTAACATCAAATAAAATGTTACAAAAAAAAAGGTTGACAAACCGTCGTGGAATGGAAGAAGACAGATTTTCCAAAAACTCCTAAATTCCACTTTTAATTTCTATTCATATTTTTTTATATATAAAATAACATTAATTATTAAATGATAAATAATAAATTTAGTAATTAATAATATAAAATATTTTTATTTTTAATATATCATAAAATATTATGTGTGGGTGTATTTATAGAGCCACTTGTTCCGACGCTTTTTTTATTTTATTTTGATTTTGACGTTAGAGACCAAAGACGTATCTGGTTTTACAGGGACTAAATCCAAACAAAAAAACTTACGGAGATCAAAGACATATTTAAACTCAAAAAAAAAAATGCATGTGTCATATTAATAAGTTGAGTTTGTGGGTGAGTAGATTCAAAATGTCAAATTCACTATTCAAACCAAATATTTTTAAATTTAAATGAATTGGTTGAAACTAAACCTGAACTTAATTAAAATATAAATTGAGTTGATTTGAATAACATAATTCACATATTTACCTTTTTTTATAATCATTCCATTACACTGCCCAACCTTACCCTTACTAGACATTTGGAATAAAATAGAGCTGGTATTATACTCAACACAAGTCAAGAACATAAGGCACACCAAACATTATACATTTAAATAAAATAAATTTTAAATATTTTTATTAAATATTTAGAAAAAAATAGTTTTAAATATTTTAATATATAAATAAAATAAAATTAATTTTAATATCTTAATATATAAATAGAATTAATTACAATAATAAATACATCAAAAATATTTTAAATAACTCACATAGACCATCTAAGTGACATATATAAACGAAAGTAATACATCATAAAAAAACAGTGGAGATCAAAATAATTCCAAAAACTAGTTAATAGGGAGACCAATAAACTAATTTTATAAATGAGAAAATTAACAATTTATTTTAGATAAAATAAAAAATTAAAGATACATATTTAAACCTTTTTTATACTAAAGATCGACAAGTAGTATTTATTGTACCATCTATTTATAAAATGAGATTTTTGATCGCCTACATTAGAAAGTGACATAATTCATGATTTACTTCTATTTCACATTAATTTCAACAAAAAAAAAAAATCGGTACAAAAATTTCAACCTTTTTAAGTCTTTAAAATCCGAGATTCGCCCATTTGGAGTCACTCTCATACTCTTTTTCAGGTGAAGCTTGGTAGTCACATTCTCTACGCAATGACTCCAAAGAAATACTAAAAAAACAATAATACCGCTAATGACAACAACAAGAAGCATAGAGAAGAATAATTCAACTCAATACAACCAACTAATTATAGAACTAACTAATTATAATTATAATTATAATCTACATATAAAAAATATAAAACCAACCCAAACTCCAAAGCCTATTCTCACATGACATGACATCCTTATATATGCAAATGACCTCTAATTAATAATAACCTCATTTCATTATTAATCCAACCCTTTTCTTACAAAATGATCACCACATATAAAATTTTCTTAATTTCCCTTCTCTTTGTAATTCCAAGCGAAGGAAAATGTTTATCTGGCTGCAACCTTGCACTAGCATCCTATTACATATACGAAGGAACAAATCTAACTTACATTAGCAAACTTTTTAATCAACAATACTCCGAAATTCTAAAATACAACCCAAGTGTAAATAGCCCCGATAGTATCCAAAGCCAAACAAGAATCAACGTGCCTTTCACGTGCGATTGTCTCAACGGTGTTTTCTTAGGACACACTTTTTCTTACATAGCAAATCACGGTGACACATACAACGCAATTGCAAAAGTTTATTATTCGAATCTTACTACTGAGGATTGGGTGACCAAAGTCAATAGTTGGATACCAACGAATTTACCCGACAGTGCTGAGATTAATGTTACGGTTAATTGTTCTTGTGGAGATAGACACGTGTCCAAGGATTATGGCTTGTTTTTAACGTATCCACTTCTTCCCGGTGATAACTTGAAAGGGATTGCGGCGGATTATAGTGTTCCGGTGGAGGTGCTGCGGAGGTATAACCCTGCTTCAGATTTTAGTGCTGGATATGGACTTGTTTTTGTGCCGGCTAAAGGTTAGTTTAGTAACTCCAATTTCTATTTTCTCATTACTAAAATATTTATTTATACTTTTTTTTTATAAAAAAATTACCTCATATCTAAAGAAATATAAACGAAAATAAAAATGTTTAATGGATAACCACTTTTTTTTGTTAATATGCAACACTATGATTAATTCAACTTAATAAATAAAATTGATTTAAATTACATTAAAAATTATAGTAAATAATATCATTGAATTAATCATATTTTTTTATTGTAATTTGAATTAACTATTTACTTAATTGAACTAATTATAATTTTGTACATTACTAATAATATTACACAAATGTAGAAAAAGTGAATGTTCAAGTAATAATAAAACAAAACTAATATAATTTTTTTTTTACGTATATATATTTGAAACCACGTATATCAACTTTACAAGTAAACTTTTTGTTTTTATTTTCATAGAGAACATTCAATTACATTATATTACTATCATGCTATGATCATGAATAAATGTTTCCGCCATAAAATTTGTAATATGAGTTAAATAGTAAATTAAAGTTAAATAATCAAAATGATATTTTTTAAAATTAAAGGAAAAACTTTTGAAGAAAAAAAGAAATTAAGGAACCACAAACTAATTAAGGATTTTAACTATATTAGAAGTCACATGATTTACAATTGAATGAAAGCATACAATTTTAAAAGTGCTATAAGTACACTTTTTTTAGTTATACTCTTTTTAACATGAAATTATATTGTTTTTGACAGTACCACTGAATTTCTTTTAATTATTTTAAAACTAATTACACTGTCTTTTTTGTTGACCAATTCACATCGTGTCTTTAAATTTTGACAAAATTAATGAAGTGGGGAAATATGGTTGGATGTGTGTGTGAATGGAACTTATTTAAAGCATCATTGTATAGTTCCTTTATTTTGACATACTCATTGTATGGTAACTGAAATCTAAATAATACATATAAAGTTGTGTGTGCATGCATATATATATGAAATCTAAAAATTGTTTGTTTTTATTATGATTTTTTTCGGTTTATATGATGTTGTCTTTCTTTTGTTTGTTCACCATGCTTACATATGCATGCCTAAAAATTGTTGTCGTTGAATATTTTATACCCGCCCGTTAGTGACATAATGTAAATTAAAAAAAGGATAAGTGTTTATATTTGATTAAGCTAGCTTAGTAACCAATTATTATCTTGTCTAACTAAAGAATACATATAATTTATTTACATTTTGTATTTTGATAACTTAGATATAAATTTGGACTAGATTCGTTAATGGCCAGTATCATAATTTATCTCGTCTGTAATTTGATATATAAGATATTCATATATTTTAAAGTTCTGCATCTAATTAGTATTGACATTCAATATGGTTATATAAATTAATATTCAATAGCAAGAGCCTAACCCACCTATTAATGTCTCCGTCTCATACACTTGTTGGATAGTGGATAGTGAAGTTTAGTAATGAAAAATAATGTACTATATAAAAAAGATTCAGCATATTCCGCCCATATATTTGGAAATATCAATCCTGACAGAAATATATAATAATGCAAAAGATCTTCAATATATTAAGGACAATAGGACAATTGGTATTTTTTTTTTAATAAAAAAATAGGCGAGTTTATTATTGAGATTAGAGGTGTTCGCAATATGCTTTGATTGGTTAGAGACAAACAAATTATCTAATCTAAAAATTAAAATATCTGCTCGAATGACATATTTAAATTCGATCTAAATAAATGCAATTTTATTTAGATTAATTTTCGCTTAATTCAAATTAAAATAATAAAAAATGATTTTAATAATAATATTATATAAAAAAAATTCATTATAATAACAAGTTTGTAGTATTTATGAAAAACATTGATTAATTATGTTTGAAATAGTAGTAAAAATATTAAACAACTAAATATTATTAATAAAAAATTAAAACTAATAAATAATGGATTTATGAACTTTGAAACTAGGATTATGAAAAGTCTCATTATTCAAAAAGTGGTTGACAACTTGAAAAATATATTTACGCATTTATCCACCTACAAAATTACAATATTTATAAGGAAATTCAAATTTAGATCATTATAAAATTTGAGTAAGTCTTTATGAATTGAATTAATCTATGTGGCCTTAATACGACATTTGTTCCTAATTATAAATATTATTTAAGAAAAAAATAGATCCTTAAACAACTTGAAAAATATATTTACGCATTTATCCACCAACACCGACAAAATCACAATATTGGTAACGAAATTTAAATTTAAATTATTGTAAAATTTGAGATATAAAATAAATTAAATTAGGTATAAAATAAAATTATGCACATATTACGTATGAAAACAAATAAACATAACAAATAAAATACTTAAATATATACATAATAAAAATTATTAAAATAAATTGTTCGGGGTACGGAATCTTAATCCTAAGAGACATGTATATGATCACAAATTAGGTATAGAAATGTAGGTTAAATTATCGAATTTGATAGAATGCTTGACATTTTTCATCCGTATTATATATTGATACATGTAAAAAATAATTGAAAGATAAAATAGTATATAGAAGAAAAAGTTTTTTTTTGTACAAATTAGATAAAGCTAAATAATGACTTAAAAGAAAATATTGTGACAATCATTTTATTTTTGCAACTAATAAAGAAAAAACGAGATATAAATTTGGCCTAATTAGTTTGCATTTTTTGGTGTTCATACTTTGAAATCATATTTTGCAGATGAAAATGGAAACTTTCCACCACTGCATTTGGGGTAAGTTGTAATTTAAAAACCTAATTACATACTATGTTGTCCAATTTGATTTGTGTCTCGACATTTACTCCTCAAAATAATTATCTTTGAAGATGACTAACTCCAACTTCTATGTCTGTTTTTTCAACCCTTTTGCAGGTCATCAGGTGATTGCAGAATTTCATAAATGTTTATATATATAAGTGAAAACGTGACATGACAAATCAATAATCATGGTGAGTTATAATGCTATGAGATGCTGACATTGTAATGCCAATTAATTTTGAATAGGAATATCAAAAGGAGCCATTGTTGGCATAGTTTTTGGAGGAGCTGTTGGAATCTTAGTTTTGGCACTCATTCTATATATTGTGTTCTATAGAAGAAAGAAAGTGGCTGAAGTAACCCTTCTACCAGTCCCAGGAGCATTTGAAGATCAATCTAGTCAACTCCAACATGGTATACTATATATATCATTCTGTTTTAATTAGTCAGTATGTTGATTAGCTGCAATCTGTTCTTAACCATGCTTCTATGCATAGTAGACAAGGAAAAACAAGATATAGGATGCATTTAGGTTAATCAAGTTTTTATTGAAGAAATACTTACTCTATAAGTATATAAATGAAAGAGAGAAAGTGGATAATCTATTTTCATACAAATTGTTAGCTGCCCTTTTAGAGAGCTTATTGAAATAATTAGGAGGAGAGATGTGTCTTTTCAATGTGGGAAACTAAACACTATTGGACTTCGTACGTGACTAATTTGAATGGCAACTTGAATAGATAGGTTATGACACTATAAGATTTTACACTTAACTTCATTTTTACTAATCTGATTTGTAAGATGAGAGATGTCTCTCTTTATAAATTCTTTCGAGACCTTAACCCTTTTCAATGTGAGACTTGAAATTTTCCCGATTGAGTGACATTTAATTACTAATTACTTGTAATAATTTCTAGTTTAAAATTGTAGATTAAGTTTTTCTTAGAATTTGGGTTAGACCTAATTCAACCCTACAAAACCGATTCGTAAGGTGAGGATTGCCCCCACTTATAAACACATTGTCAGATTTTATCTCATCCAATATCCACGGGACTTATGTCATCCATGGAAGGAGAAGAAAAGAAATCTAAAGGTGTATATTGATTTAAGTAAAATGATAAAAATGGTCAAAGTTGAGTAAAAGGTTAAATCAAATCTTTTATATAAGCTAACCTATCAATAACAAACTAACTTCTGATCTATAACTAGCTATATGTTTAATAGTTTTCATATAAAATGTGAAACCATATGAGTGTTATTTGTTCTATTGATTTAGGTTGTGGAAGTAGCATAGATAAGGCATCAGATTCTACAACAGTTGCTTCTCCAAGGTTGACAGGTATTACAGTGGACAAGTCAGTAGAGTTCTCATATGAAGAGTTAGCCAAAGCTACTGATGGATTTAGCATGGCTAATATAATTGGTCGAGGTGGCTTTGGATCTGTATACTATGCTGAGCTTCGAAATGAGGTTTGTCATTTTGTTTATATAATAATCTCTTTTGAAATGGACAGAAATAACAAAATGTGTTTTATCACCAAACTAGAGTAGTTATTTCCAATTATAAGATTAATCTAGAAATAAACTATATCTAAATTCTTTTTTTCGTGTCCTATGACTTCACTTTTTGTTTGAGATAAAATTCTGATCAGTGATAAGAAACCCAATTATTCATGCAAGCAGCATATGCACATATTTAACTACATCATAAGGCTATCGATCTTATATGAAGACAAGAATAAATTTGAAGTGAACATTCCTTTTGTTCTCTAAATTTGTGATGTGTTGTCAAGATAGTCCTTAAACGTATCAAATTATAAAACATCTTCGAATATGTCTTTTGTTAGTAATTTTAAGGATCAAACTGATTAACGAAAAACATATTAAATGACTAAAATAACTAACGAAAGAAGATTAAATTGAGTAACAAAAGAGACATGCATAAATATTTTTGTAATTTTGATATATTCATGAATTATAAGGGACCGGTGTTCAGACATTCAAGAATCAAATTGACTGTTTCCTCAATAAATTTGTGCTAACATTTTGGAGCTTTAGTTGACTGCTATTTACATACCATTGTCCTGCAAACATAATATTTGCTATATTTAAGCTTGAAATTTTACTTAACTCTTGTATATATAGGATCCAATACAATACCATCTAAGTCTAATCATAGCAAAATCTAAGATAGATCTCTTGCAAGAAATGGAAATTCAATTTGTTACCAGCGCTTGACTTTTTCCATTTTCAATTTCTTTTTGTAGAAAGCTGCAATAAAAAAGATGGATATGCAAGCATCAAAAGAGTTCTTAGCTGAACTAAAGGTTCTGACACACGTTCATCACTTGAACTTGGTATGACATTTTCCCAACCCTGATATTATTCAAAATTTGGTAAAACTTTTTTACACAAATTAAACTCTTCAAAATATATAGTCACTTTTTTTCCAAAATCATAATTCCTTGCATATACATTTTATGCAGGTGCGGCTAATAGGATATTGTGTTGAAGGATCCTTATTTTTGGTTTATGAGTACATTGAAAATGGCAACTTAAGTCAACATTTGCGTGGCTCAGGTTAACAATAATAATAATAACTTGCACTTAGAATGATGTTTGCAACATGTCAATGATGATAATTAAGACTCATAACATATTTACAATTTATAGGGAAGGATCCATTATCATGGCCAGCTAGAGTTCAAATTGCCTTAGACTCAGCAAGAGGACTTGAATACATTCACGAGCATACAGTTCCTGTCTACATTCATAGAGATGTTAAATCAGCAAACATTTTGATAGATAAAAACTTTCGTGGAAAGGTTTGCCAAATGCATTTCAAGATTTGCTTTTATCCTAAAAAGTTTAGTTCTGCTAAATCTAACTTTTTTTTTCTTCACAGGTTGCAGATTTTGGTCTTACAAAATTGACTGAATATGGTAGTTCGTCGTTACAAACGCGCCTTGTGGGAACATTTGGCTATATGCCCCCTGAGTAAGAAACTTTCAAGTTGTTTTTGTAGGGTTAAGTCATATCTAAAAATCTAAGATTTCATTTTTTCTAATAGTAACTATAAATGTTACTATATTTTTTTCGGTTCATATTTCAATTGTTAATTAATTGGGTATGCAACAATACTTTTGACCATTTTGTCAAAAATTTATTTTGATCATTTTGACCAAGTGCAGCAATATTTTTGTGTAGATATGCACAGTATGGTGAAGTTTCTCCAAAAATAGATGTATATGCTTTTGGAGTTGTTCTGTTTGAGCTTATATCTGGCAAGGATGCTATTGTCAAGACAAAGGAGCCTGAGAATGAATCAAAAGGACTAGTTGCACTGGTTGTTATTCCTGACCTTTCTTATATATAGTTGTAAACTCACATGATCACATAGTACTTCTCTACTCAATTTTAGCTTGCTTGATGAAATGCAGTTTGAAGAAGTTTTTGGTCTTTCAGAACCAAAAGAAGATCTTGGTAAACTTGTTGACCCTAGGCTTGGTGAAAATTACCCTCTTGACTCAGTATTTAAGGTGCTTCTTACTTCCTTGTCTTATCTCATTTAAATACAAAGCTATAAAGAGGTCTAGTGAATCAAATGGCTGAGTTCATACTGAATATTTTGAATTCCCTCCACTTCTTATTGTTTTGTTCACAAAGAATAAGAAAAACAATAACTAACTTAATCATTTTACAAACTTTACTAATTCATCTTTATTTATTAGTACTATATCATTGCCATAAATGTTGGAGTATAATTGTGTAATGGACATAATATTTATTTGATACAAAACTAGAATAAAAAAAATAATGTTACCAAGAGTTTAATGAGGAATCTATTGTCGTGTAAAATAGTTTTTCACCAACATCCAACAAGGACTCATCATATTTTTAGATATTAACCGGAATTTAATAATAGCTACGAAATATTGAATTTTCACTAGATATCAATGTCAAATACTAGATTCTAATTGGATATCAGTGTAAAATTAGTTTATACCGACGCTACAAGTCCAATTTTTTTGACCAAAAACATCACTTAATATGACTTTTTTTATACTGTTAAAACATTCATTAATATAAAAAGCAAAGAGTGTATATATATATATATATATATAACTAATAATCTGTTGAACTTGCAGATGTCACAGCTTGCCAAAGCTTGTACACATGAAAATCCTCAACTTAGGCCAAGCATGAGATCAATAGTAGTTGCCTTAATGACACTTTCATCTGCAGCTGAGGATTGGGATGTTGGCTCCTTCTATGAAAACCAAGCATTAGTGCATCTAATGTCAGGAAGATAACTAGCTTGTAGGGTGAATGATTGAGTGAGTCATATGTGAACATAGAATCCCAATTTTCTGAGCTCTAGAACTCATGAATCTTTCATGTTTCAACTGTGAATTTTGTAAATAAAAACAATCGTACCGAAAAAAAGATAAATGACTTATTTAAACTCTAACTTCAGTTAAAGTAATCTTGGCATAATTTTGCACATTTATAACAAAAACCCTCATAAAGAGAATCATGTTTTACTAATCAATTGGGTTTGTCATTTTTTTTGACCCTTGATAATTCTCCTCCAAATGTCACATTTATTCTAAGATATCTAGGATTATTAATAGTTGTTTTAGATTCTTAAAAAAGGATGAAAACTCCCCTTGAAGATGATCATTATTATTATTATTCAAATGCAACCATACCAAAGTGGAAAGATGTTATTACTCAAATGTACAAGGAGTTTATTATGCACAATAAATTTAGAATGGAATCATTTATAAAATTAAGATGGGGTAATCTATGAGTAATATTTTGGGGGAAGTGATCGAGTGATATGTTATTTGTCGGTGGCGGCTCGTGAACCAAAATATTCGGGTGGCCAAATTTTTAAAATTTTAATGGAAGAATAAGAAATATAATATTGTGTATAAAAATTTTAAATTGTAAATTTACAAAAATATATTGGAGAGAGACAGTAAATTAAATTTTAGTTGACATTTTTAATAATTAAAAGTTAATTGGAATTTAGGTTATAAAATTTATTTTATTTTATAATTATAGTAGTTGTTTTTGTAATTTTTTCATAAATTATTCCCTGCAGTTTATTTATAATAGACATCTGGATTATAATTTAGTCTACAAAAAAATTGGGTCTATTCTAATATTAATAATTGGGCCTAATAAAAAAGTGCAATTTTAATAATTAAAAAAATTGGTAAAATTAATTTTCGTAATATACATATGCCAATCTACATGATCCAATGAGGAGTACCAATCATTATCTATATGATGCATGTCATTTAATTAGATTAATTCATGTAACAAGAAAAAAATACAAATATAATATGTTGTCTTCACATATTAAACATATATCTAGACAATATAATCCAACAATTCTAATTCAACTCATAAAATGCATACACCGTTTATAGAACCAAAATTAAAGCACTTTACTCCATAATATCTAATTAGTATATCTATTAACATGTGTCATATCAGATCTAGTTAGAATTTATCACTGCATTAACATATATCAAACCACACAAATTACAATAACAATTATATCGTCGCAATTAATAATTATTTTAGATATTATTTTCTTATAAATTTTAACTACTTTTATGTATTTAATCAAATTCATATTTAAAAAGTTTATCAAGTTATATATATGTAAATTCATGTAGATCTGTCAACTCGATTGCACAGTATTAAGGATAGACCCTAATTTAATCTATATTAATTTTTATTTAACAAGTCACATTTTTGTAAACAAAATAGAAGAAAGATAAGAGAAGTATTAAAGAGAATTTTGGTGTGAGATCCATGTCAGATTTACATTAAATAGTAAATGAGGAAATATTCTCTTAGAAAACATGTCTTCCAAATTTTTGAGAAACACGTCTAATTAAGTTGACCAAAACTGTGAAGAAATTCTTGTGATAGCTTAATTGTACTGTTCAAGTTAACCAGAATCACTGCAAGACAAATGTTAGTTGTTCTTTTGTTTTGTGAAAGTCAGTTCAACTTATATGAATGCTAAAAACAGATTTTAATAGGAGGCATTGTAAAGTCTACAGTAGTATTTTAGTAAGATTACAAAAATTTACAAGATCTTATTAAAATCTCATATTAAATGATTTTAATATGAGATTGCTTTTACACTTTTGACTATAAAATTATTTATTAAAATAATATGATTGATTTTGTATGATATTTCTTTTTTAACTGATATATAACTAATGTTTTTAACATTTGTTGAAACGATATTAATTTTAGATAAAAGATTTTATTTATTTTAATTCAAATTTTTTTATAATAAATCAATGTTACTAAGTGAAAATAATAATTTTAGAGGCATAAAATAATTATCTTACTCACCTTATCCTTGTACCATCTATATTTCATTTAGAGACTTCTATACCATATTAATTTACTTCTTAATAAATAATTAAAGGAAATTATTTTTAATTTTTCTTTTTCGTATAAAAAAGTAAAGGAGCTTTAGAAACAAAGTGACATTAAAATTAAAGATAAATTTAAAAATAATATAGCTTTAAAAATAAAATTGAAATTATTTGGTAATATTACCAAATAATATAGCTTTACACATGCTAAAAGTTATTTGGTAAAATATTTTTGTAAAACATCAAATTTAGCATGTGTAAACTACTTTTTCACATGCATCTAATTTTTATTGTTTTTGTAGGTTATCCCATCGGTCCTCATAAAAATAAATTCAAATAATCTAAATTTCAATCAAATGATAATTAAAATCCAACTAATAATTATTTTTATTAAAATTTAAATTTAAATTTATTCTAAATAATATGTATTAACAATCTAAGTTCTATCACTTAATTAATTCCCACTATTTTAATAAATAGTAATATTTGTTTTTAAAATATCTCAACAAACATGGTGAAATATAATTAGAAGTATGCGTAAATTCTTTTTATATGGACATTGCATACCAATTTAGTTCAAATTTTAATGGTTAAAAAATATTCATAAATTAGCATTAATAAAGTTAGTTAAATATTTTACAAATGCAAAATCATTTAAAGATAATTTAATAATATCATAAGTGGTATTAAAATAATTTATGTTTTTTTGACTCAATTAAATAATTTATGATTTAACTATATTATAGTCTATTAAAATATGTTTATGACTCATCAAAATAGCCTCGGCACCAAGACCATGAGGCGGTCGCTGGTGGCTGACAATTGCAATTACGAAATCAGATGAGAAGCGAAAAAGTTCGGATAACGGCGTTGGTCACATATGAGGTAAAGATGGACGCCGTGTGAAAGCCGTCGACGACTGCGAGGAAAAGATGAAAAGGAGAACATTATAAAGTCAATTAAACAGAAAATTGAGATAAGGAAGAGATGAACTATGTGATTTTCTTTATATCTAAAATTGTAAATATTTTAATAAACTATAAAACCTAAAAAGGTTCTACTATAAATTATTTCATATTTCAGGTTTTTATGAAAAGAGATATATCATGTTTGTTATCAAGACATATGATTTGGTTTTTTATATTATTTACTTTAATGGAAAATCATTCCTTTAAATTATTCCTTTTCTTATCTTCACGCAAAAAAAGAAACAAAGTTACAAAAATCATATGGCAATTAATGAGGTCAAAAAGTAAAATAAAGCAAACAGAATTGTCCTTTTCTTCCGAATTGGCAAAAGGCATTAAATTTTTTGCTATTTGAATTGGATTTTTTAAAGTACAGGTTGTTATCCGTTTTATTTATTTTTATTTATGAAAAGTTATCCGTTTTTTCAATTCCATATCTTTTTACCTCTCTTTTGTTATCAATATAAATTAAATAATAAGCTATAACTCGTGTATATATTATTGAATTCTCCATTGCTATTTAATTGATATCACATACACGCCCACATTATTCTATTCTCAAAAGTTATCCTCCAATTTTAATTTCACACTCAACAAGCTGCGTGGGGTTTTTACGTTCACTATAATTTTCAGGTTGGTTTCTTGATTTTTCATCTTTTCGATTTCTCGTATCTTGTTTTATCGAACTTTGCTCGTTACGTTATCTTTTCATATGTCTACGCATGATTGTTGTTGAATTAAAATCTCTCATATATTGTTTGTGCTTTTTATTGTAACAATTTTTTTTAATCGAAACTTATTTCATACGGGAAATACTATTACTGTTCTGGCTTGATTAAATATAATTTTGATGACAAATAAATCATATTGAAAGAAAAAAATTAAGATCGTAATTTGGCCCCCTTGCAACCCTTGTAGCTCTTACACTTTCAATAGAAAACGTTTCTAACATCAGTACGTCATATTGAACACATTTAATTAATTAATTATTTCAATTTTTACTATATCGACGTGACTGTGTGGTTTTCAGTGTTAATGTTATTTGTGTCTCTTAGCTTGTAACGTACGTGTGTACTTATCAATCAAAATGTAGGGTTTTTCAAAAATATTAATAGATCAAAATGTAGGTTCCATTGTAATTTTTCTAAAATTTAACATTTCAATTAGGGTGGTTTCAAATTGTTTTAAAGCATAATAAGACCTTTAAAAAATTATATTATATAATAAATTAATATTTTAAAATTTTATATTTACATTTTATGTCTAGAATAAATACTTAATTCTCCATTACTGTGCGAGCATGTGATAGCGACGACATCTATGGGACACCACATCTATTTAAAATCTTAAATTTGATGATAGAGTTTTTAGAGTTTAGAATATAATTTTTAGATTCGAACATAACTCTAACAAAATTAAGACAATCTAATTATTATATTTGAAATTTTAATTTTAATATGTTTAAGTGGTATATTGGAGTTGACTTCTTTGTAGAATTAATTTAAATTTAAAGTTAAGGTTTATAATTTTAGATTCTAAAATATGATTTTATATTAATTTTTTGTTGTTAAATTTACTTTTACATAAATGTAATTAAACATCAAATATTTTACATTTAATTAAAATTAATTTTTATAATACACACCGCCCCACTTATTAATTTATATGTTCATGCACACTTTTCCATGTCATGCTCATGATTGTGGTAGTCATGCAACTTTGAATGAGTGATATATTCCTAATCTATGTAACAATATTAAGATTTCTGCAATTATTAATTTATTTTCATGTTGTTTCCACAACAATAAAGAAGATGAAGATTGTATTTGTAACAAAGGGAAAGTCAAATCAACGAACAGAGGATGAGTTGGAATTTTCAAGGAGCTTACATTCCACTGGAATTCCAATAACACAAAATCATAAATATGGTTATAAGAAACCAAAACCAAGAGAAGAAAATTACATTCTACCCTGTCTAGAGAAGAGTACTGAAAAAACCTCAAGAAATTCTGGAATTTCAAAGAAGAAAAGGGTTGAGAAATGTTGTAGAATTGATATTACAAATACAAAATCAAACAATAAAAGAATATTACAAGACAGTTTATTGAGTAACAGTTTTGTAGAAGAAGAAGATGATGAGGAAGTTGTTGTTTCAAAGACAAAGTCTAGAAGCAAAGCTAGAAAATTGGATCATATAATGGTTAGTGCATTTCTCAATACTTATTCCTTTTGTTATCATTTACTATGAAGTAATTATTGACGGAGACACGAACACCGGATACAACGTTAACATTGATATGTCGACACTAACACAAGTTGAACATCGAACACGTCTTCAATTAGAACTGTCCGTGCAATATATTACTTTATAACAGCTATTTTTTTAAAGCTTAAGCATTATACAATAGTTTAATAAATGCAACTTGTGTTAATTAACAGGATACTGAACAAAATTCCAGAACATGCCATCAATGCTTGAAGAAGGATAGGGTATCATTTGTACCTTGTATAAAATGTCAGAAAATGTACTGTTTAAGGTGCATTAATCAATGGTACGTTACATTATTACGTCTAAATTACCATTCAAAGGTTTATCTATTTGTTATATTGTTTATGAAATATCTTTGCAAACTCTAAGTATTTCTCATTTTTTGCAAATAGGTACCCCAATATGTCAATAGAAAATGTTGCACAGAAATGCCCCTTCTGCCGTAAGAATTGCAATTGCAACGTTTGCTTGTGTTCAAGAGGAATGATTAAGGTCTAATTTACTATATGGTGTCCCTTAATTTAGTTTCTCTCATGAAATGAAAGTGTTTCATATTAGAATTGTGAGTATACTTTTCAACTTATTTGTCTAATTTTTTGTTTTTTTGTTTGCATTCAGACATCTAACAAGAACATCAAAGATTTTGAAAAAGTTCATCACCTCCAGTATATGATTAACTTACTACTTCCATTTGTTCAAAAAATTTGTGATGAACAAAGTCATGAACAAGAGATTGAAGCTAAAATACAAGGTATTAAATTTCAGCTTTAGTTTGTTTTTATTCATATATATTTAATATATTAAATTTTGAACATATCACTGACAATAAGCTTTCATATCAGGAAAATCATGTTCTGAGATTGAGATACCACAAACTTCGTGTTATGATGATGAACGTATCTATTGGTATGGTAACTATTTTTATAAGATCTTTTATTTTATTTGGTGGTGCAAAATAGCGGCTATAACATAACCGAGTTTTAAACAAATCATTATTGTTCCGCAATAAGTTATTTAGTACAAATATTGTTTAGTAGTAGTTATATCAGCGCTATAGCACTATAACATAATATACTTCGAACAATCTGTTACTTTGTGTGATATGCGATTGACAAACACTAATTTTATCTTGTTTTTTGGGTGCAGTGACAATTGTGCTACTTCAATTATTGATCTTCATAGAAGCTGTCCCAAGTGTTCCTATGAATTATGTCTAAGTTGTTGCAAAGAAATCCGCAATGGAAGTATCATACCGCACTCAGAAATGAAGTTTCAATACGTGGATAGAGGTTATGATTACATGCATGGAGGTGATGGTGATCCTCTACAAGCAGTGTCTTGTGATTTTGATACTTCAGAGAGTAATGTTGTGATATTTACCAAATGGAATCCAAACAGTGATGGAAGTGTTGAATGTGCTCCAAAAGAATTTGGGGGCTGTGGTGGCGGCTGTGTGTTGGAGCTGAAACGCATGCTTCCAAAAGGGAAGATATCTGATTTGGTAAACAAAGCTAGCAATATGCTAAAACATTTTTGCAATAATGAACAAATGAAGGTTCATAAAGAAGAAGTGTCAAGTTCTATGATAAGAGCTGCTTTTAGAGATGGCAAGAATGATAATAATATATATTGTCCTGTTTCAAGTGACCTTGTTAAAGGAGGGTTGTTTGAGTTCCAAAAGCATTGGAGGAATGGTGAACCAATAATAGTACGTGATGTTCTTAAACAAGGGACAGGTTTGAGTTGGGAGCCAATGGTTACTTGGAGAGCATTGTGTGGAAATTTGGTTTCAGGTGTCAGCTCAAATTTTATGTCACAAGTTAAGGCCATTGATTGCTTGGCTAGTTGTGAGGTTTGTTTTCTTTGGCTCCTTTTGGTGCTTTAATACTACTAAATTTGATTCTATATATGACTATCATACAAAATAATTAAATTTGAATTATGTTGGTTTAAGGTTTGCATTAATTTTGTGCTGTTCAAAATACACTTTAGATAGTTTGTGACTTTTAAAAATGCACTTCTTAAAACATGAAAATTAGGTTGCGGAAGAAAGTAGCGTTCTATAGTGAGGACTAATTTCTTGAGGCAAAGATGTTTGGATTATATGAACAAAAATGGATCTTTTAATGCTACTATACAAAGATTGCACAAGATTGGACCTACCATTTGTATGTGGAGGCATAAAGCAATGGATTTAGCCTTATTTGGGCTGGTTTGCATTTGATTGATGTTGCATTTGTGGTCACACTCATGCACTAATAATGCATCTATAGTTTTGATATTTCTATTTGATGAAAGGTACAAATATATTCTTATTCAAGTTAAACTTATGATTGTATGGTAGCACTAGCACCACTTAATAAGTTTATTAATTTTCATTAGTAAAGCTTTTCTCTCTTATGCTTAGCATATCATCATGTAGCTTCAATTGCAAATTTATTCTTAATGTTGGAGTACTTTTGCTCTGTATGTTATGCATATATTATATACTAATACTAAAATTTGGTCCAATATATTAATCCTTTTAAACATTTGCAGGTAGAAATTAACACTCGCAAGTTCTTCCAAGGTTATAAGGAGGGAAGAACATATAGGAATTTCTGGCCAGAGATGCTCAAGCTAAAAGACTGGCCTCCTTCTGACAAGTTTGAAGATGTTCTGCCGCGCCATTGCGATGAAGTTATCCGTTGTTTGCCATTTCAAGAATATAGCGATCCTCGAGCCGGAATCCTCAACCTTGCTGCTAAGTTGCCACCCCATGTCATAAAGCCTGACTTAGGTCCAAAAACTTATATTGCTTATGGAATCAAAGAAGAACTTGGCAGAGGGGATTCTGTGACAAAACTTCACTGTGATATGGCAGATGCAGTAAGCTTTGTTACATTATTAACTACTAATATACTAACATTTGTCTATTGAAATAAAATAAAATTATAGTACTATTATACTAGTTCTGTAATTTCCTCTTTATATTTTTTTATAAGTATAAAATAGTACCACATTTACTTCATTGTTACTAATTTTATTTTTTTAATAATTTTCACAGGTGAATATTTTGACTCATACAACTGAGGTGATATTAACTGATGAACGACATTCTGTTATTAGAAAATTGAAAAAAGCACATAAGATCCAAGATGTGAAAGAGGGTCGTGCTCAATATAATAGAAAACAGATAGAAGACAAAGAAAAGTACCCTTTTGAGATCAATGGAGAGTTGTTCCCAAATGAAGTGCAAGCTATCTCAAAAGAAACAACAGAAACAGGTGGTGCTCTTTGGGACATATTCAGAAGAGAGGATACTGAAAAGTTAGAAGCATATTTAAGAAAACACTCCAAAGAATTTAGGCATATTTTTTGCTCTCCAGTTCAACAGGTATTATCACATTTTTTAGATAAACAATTTAATTAGTCATTTCTAACATAGACGCTTTATGTATAAACTATTTTTATAACAAAAGAAAAATAATAAAATTAAATTGTTTTCATATAAGATAAATATAAATTGTTTTTATAAGTTATTTTGAAATATGTTGGAAACAACTCTTACTCAAATAATTTTACAAGTACTTTTGCATAAACTCAAATAAGTCAATCCAAACATGTGATTAGTCTACATTTCTACTTATCTTTATTTATGCATAGTTGAGGCTCACAAATTAATTTCTTTGTTGGTCAAGGTTTTCCATCCAATTCATGACCAATGTTTTTATTTGACTTTGGAGCATAAGAAGAAGCTAAAGGAAGAGTTTGGTAAGTACATGAAATTTCAAACTACTAGCTCAATGCATCATGCAATTATATAGTTATTTACATGAATCTTAATTAATTGCAGGTGTAGAACCTTGGACATTTGAGCAGAAACTTGGTGAAGCAGTATTTATACCTGCTGGATGTCCACACCAAGTCAGAAATCTAAAGGTGAAACATCTCTTGTGTGACATAATGAATTGGTTATTAATTTGATTGTATCTATATTTATAACTCTCATATTATATTGTAAAATATTGCAGTCATGCACAAAAGTTGCCTTAGACTTTGTGTCACCAGAAAATGTGCATATGTGCATGTCTTTAACTGATGAGTTTCGTCGTCTTCCAAAGAATCACAAGGCAAGAGAAGACAAACTTGAGGTAATTTTTTTGTTACAATATTCCTATGGAGTATAGATATTTCTGATTGAAGGCATGTCGTGTTTGACATATGTCAGTATTACAACCAACATGTGTCAGACAATGATACTGACAATGTGATTACGTTCAATTAATTTATTTTCTCAAACTATTGTCCTGCGAGCGAAATGTTAGTCTATGTGACAATTTTGCCTTTTGTTTTTTGTTTAATTTATAGTTGATATGTTTTTGATGGAACAGATAAAGAAGATGATAGTCTATGCTGTTGACCAAGCTGTCCAAGAATTAAAAGCTTTCAATAGATGCTCTCCACTGGCTTGAATGCTGTTTATATAAAATGTGTAAAAAGTTACTACTGAATTGAAATTTTGATAACATTATTAATATAATTTTTAACCAACAAATTAAGTTTTTTCGTTGTGGAATTCTATAATCCGAGAAAATGTCGAGAATTTTGGGAAAAGAGCATTGACTTTATAACAATTATTGCCGGAAATAAATAAATATAAGAATGGCCAAAAGTGCCTTCAATTGCAATACCTCACATTACTCAATCTAGTTATGACAATCTACTTAATAAATTTAATTCTGATAATATTTACTACCATATGAGATTATAACATGTGAATCATTTTGTTACTATGTCATAGAAATATTAAATAATGTAACTCATTCCCTTGCAAAACACTATCCATAACTAGCTCCCATTTATTTTATCATGTCCATTTTAGAATGAAACTTTGATCCGATTAAAATAAGTCATGGAAAGCCCAAAAAAAAAAAAAAATCTGCTAGCTTGAGAGAAAATTCACGTGTCTATATAATTTCTTATCTATTTTATTTATCTATGTAAGCACGTCTCATGATAGTCTAAAAATTTATTTTCTCAAATGCTTTTTTTGGTTTTCATGTTTTACCTCAATCATAATTAATTAATTTATTTATTTTTAATCCATCTATTTCTAAATCCAGATCTTTAGTCCCCAATTTCTTATCATATATTATTAAATTAAGATTTTTCTAAACTAGTTCCACAAAGAAATTTCAAAAAGTGTGCATTAAATTCTTTCATGTCTATGTCTACAATTTCACTATTAAAATGCAATGTTTTTTTAAATTGTAAATCTTAATGAATTATTAATAGTGAAATTATAAACATAATTCCTCAAATTTGATATAAATATAAAAAGATCCAAATCCGTATTACATTAACCCATATGTTCAATATGATTATGAAATGGAAACGAGAATAACGACCAACAGTTTCATAGAGATTAGTTACTACTGCTCCTGGATCTCGTGTTATAACAAGAGTATAACAGATGGAATTACGTTAAGCATGGGTGCAGCAAATGACATTTTTTCACGAATAATCCTTGTACTATGTACAGGTATGAAACATTTTCCCCATTTTATAATAATAAAATAGAAAAGATTATACCCAAAAAAAAGAAGAAAAGAAACAGGTATTCTTGGCTTGCATTTCAAAACAGTGTGCGAGTGACGGTGCCGCTTGCAGCGGCTACAACACATGCCGCGGCACATTTATTAGAGTGGGACCCACGACAACTAGTATCAAAATTATCATTACGACGTCGTATTGACGTTGGAGTATCGCAACAACGCCAACGCATGTCCCGTGAAAATGGAATGTAGAGAGTAGAGTATAGGAAAAGGAAAGTGATCTTCAACATCTTGTTGATGCATTGCATGTACTGCAACATACTTGTGTGCATTCTATTGGTTATATCATCATAGATAATATCTATATTTTTTCATTTTATTTATTATTATAAGAAGAAGATGAATAACAATTAACATATACATATAGTATTAGTAGGTGGTGGCTGAAATTACTTATTAGAACTTAGAAATGGCGGCAAGAACTGTGAAGAGACGCCACGTGGCGAGTAGGTTGAGCTGCAAGATGCTGATCCTCTTCTCCGTTTCTCTCTTTTGCGTCGTCGTTTTAGTTGCCGCAGCTATCTTCACGCTGCACTCTAATAATTCTAATTCTTTCAAACCCTTAATTCGAATTTCTCGCGTCTTTCATGGCCCTCCCAAAATCGCTTTCTTATTCCTCGTTCGCCGCAATATCCCCCTCGATTTTCTCTGGGGTGCTTTCTTTCAGGTTCCCTCTATTTCCTCTTCCTATTTTTTGCTAGTATTTTATTCATTCATTCATTAATATTTTGGGATCATTTTTCAATGCTTTTTATTTCTTTTTTTCAGAACGGTGATGTTTCCAATTTCTCGATTTATGTTCATTCATCGCCTGGATTTGTGTTGGACGACTCCACCAGCAGGTCCCACTTCTTCTACGGTAGACAACTCACCAATAGCATTCAGGTTTGTTGAATTCTTTCCAATTGAAATTGAAACTGATGTAAAGTTGTTACTAGTTATCTTCAACAAGGTTAAGGTTTCCTTTTCATGTCCCGATGTTACTTGACAATAAATAAATAGCATAAAGGTTGTTTGTCAATAGGGTAAATAGCTATTTTGGTCCATAAATTTGTGAGATGCTCTAACAAAAAAAGTATTTAAATATATCAAAATTATAATTTTTTACTTAAATATGTCTTTTGTTACTCATTTTGCTCTTCAAATGTATCTTTAGTTAGTGATTTTAGTCTTCAAATCTGTTTTTCGTTTGTCAATTTAGTCTATAAAATTACTTACCAAAGATATATTTAGGGATGTATTTGCAATTTCGATAGATTTAGGGTCGATAGATTATCCTTTGTGTATATGAAAAATATGTTCATCCATAATTTTAGGAGATGCCAAATTGGTTCCAAAGTCTCCATTTTGTCTATTATGTAAAGGCTGAATTCTTTCCCATGGGTTAGTTAGTTTAAGTGTTTAACTAGTTAAACATTATGTGATGCTTACATGATGGCGACGTCATGACCAATTTGATAATTTTATTTCTAGCTTAGCCAAATCACCCACACACAAAAATCTTGTAACTGAGATTTTAGAGTGCGGGTAGGTTTGGCTCTACTTTTGGAGGGGGCAAAATTGTTTCTAGAGGTGAAGAAATGATTTTGGCATATTTGGTTTTTCTCGAGTTTAATTGATTTTGCGTCTAGAATTGATTCTAATTTGAAGCTAGAATTTGGAGCTTTTGTTTCTAGAATTGATTTTTAGCATTGAATTTTTTATTCAACTCATACATGAATATATTCAAACACTAATCGTTTCACCTTCAACTCACTTCTAAGGTGATATTATGTTAGAATTGGTATTTCGATAGCAGTATAGTAGACTGAATAGTGCAATGTTTGCTTCAATCCCCCGGGCCACTCCTAATCCCTATTTCATCCTTAATTCCTCAATACCCTAAATCTCCTAATTAAGTTGCTTACTTATACCCTACATAATTATTCTGTTAAATTGACTCCCTTTACCCCCCTTTTCCCCTCAAAACAAATGCATGTCTAATTGGAGGGCTATCATATTTTTCTGTAATAATCCTAACAATGCATGTCTAATTGGAGGGCTGTCATATTTTTCTGTAATAATCCGGTGATAGGAAGCAAAGCATTTGTTGTTGAAGAGTTTATTTCCCTTTTTTAGACACATCTTGCAAGAATTTATGCTTTTATCCTGACAGGTGTATGTAGATGTAATTGAGCATAAATTATAATACCATCATACTGTTGTCTGGAATTGGAACTTGTTGTTTTATCATTTGTTTTTAAGAATTCGGTGTTGCATATCTTAGGTTTCATGGGGAGAATCAAGTATGATTCAGGCTGAAAGGCTGTTACTGTCAGCAGCTTTGGAAGACCCTGCAAATCAAAGATTCGTTCTTCTCTCAGATAGGTTAGTATTTTCATGACTTGTATTAACACAAGTTTCAACAGTTTTTTTTTTCTTTCGCTGTTTTCTTAACCTTTCTTGAAAGCAGGGGTGGGTTGGGAATTAGAATATGTTTTTGCATGAACGTTACATGACCATGATAAGAATCTGAATTTCTGTTTTCCATGTGCAGCTGTGTTCCTATGTATAACTTTTCCTATGTGTACAATTATATCATGCTTTCTCCAAGGAGTTTTGTGGACAGGTAGAAGAAGGCTTTGGTTCTTGAGGTGCTTAGCACTAATTTAATTTTTAACGTTCAATCATAATCAGTCCACACTTGTGAGATGGAGATATTTGAAAGGTGAATTGAACTGTTTTGTTTATATTATTACAGCTTTCTTGATGCAAAAGAGGGTCGCTACAACCCAAATATGTCACCTAAAATACCAAGGGAAAAATGGCGTAAAGGGTCCCAGGTTATCTCTTTTATCTTTTATTTCATCATGTTATGTTGGATAAAATCTTCAACCTTTTATTCCTAAAAATTATGTTGTAATTTGAATCTATTCTGTTTTTCCAGTGGTTCACCTTGGTTCGTCGCCATGCAGAAGTGATTGTTGATGATGATGTTATCTTCTCTACCTTTAAGAGATACTGTAAGGTATGTGAGCTATCATTAGTTAGTTTAACTACAATACTACATTGGATACAAAATTCTTGTATTGATTTATTAAAGTTGGTTGATATTAACTCAATCTTCATATAGAAATCAAAACTAAAATCTTTAGCATACATAACTAACTAGACTGGACTAACTGCAAATTTGTAATACTAAAAATGTGTTAATATGATAATATTGAAAAATCTGTCTAATTTCTTCTCACTTGGCAGAGGCGCCCACCAATTGATACCAGAAAGGGAAAGCTGAATCTTGTAAGTGGTTTAATTTTAGTTTCCATACGTCATGTTGTTACAAGAAGGTATCACTTTATAATAGGCTGTTATGCGTAATAGTGAAGCACATCCTTCACTTTTAATTGGAAGTTATTAATTCAAAGTTAAATGCTTTGAAGGGATGCTTAATTACATTGGAAGTTCCAAAAAATTGTAACTGTCTAATAGGAACTTCATTCACCATGGTCAAGCAAAAATTGTGGGCTTAATATTAATGTAAGATTAGAAAATGGCTTTGAATTGTGAGTTAAAAATCAATCACTTTTTGGAACTTAGGACTATCAGTCCAGTTTCTTTTTGTTCTATTTATTTATTTAAAAATACAAATTAGATTATAAGCTACTGTGCTTACCTGTGTATAATATGTCTTGCACGAGTAGCAAAGATTTGAAAGTTGGACAGATTAGTTACTGACTGGTCTGGTCAGTTTCTTAGAGTTGTAATACTGAAAACCACTTTTGAAAAAGCACCCTTTATCATTTTAACTTTTCTGGTTGCCAAAACCTTGATAAGTGGTGGGATGATGTGTCTGTAATTTACTAGTTTGTGAATTTCTTTTGATGAAACTGTTTCAAAACATATAGAGAAAATTAACATGAGGATTAGGAGTATTTGTATTCCCTTTACCCCTTTTCTAATAGGTAATTATTGTCAAAGATCCAAATGAGACTGTGAGATTAGGCATTCAATGAGTGAAGCATTGAGGCTAAAAGTTAATTCCTTTTTTTTACATTTGATGAGAGTATGTTGTTTATACTGATAATTCTGTGATGCTACTTAGTACCTATTTTATGATATAATTGTTTACTTTCATATTTATTATTGTTTGCTAAGAATATGGTTTAATGAATAATTATTTACTATGGGTTTGGAGTAAGTGCAGCAACTTCAGAAGCAGCACAACTGTATTCCAGATGAGCACTACGTGCAGACATTACTTGCAGTAAGTACTGAGATATTTTCCATCATTATCTACATTTGGCTGTTATGCGATGTGTTCTCCAATCCTATTTATTCTCACTTCTGCTTTATTCACAAATGATCTTAGTAAAACATTGTGCAATAAATCTTCAAGGATTAATTTGCACGAGTGTTTGTAATATTATAGATCATGTTACATATTTCTCTTCTTGTGCTATTTTGCCAGCTGCATGGTCTTGAAGGTGAACTTGAACGCAGAACATTGACGTATACTTTGTGGAACCAGTCTGCAACAAAAACGGATAATAAAGGCTGGCATCCTTTTACTTTCAGCTATGCAAATGCTAGCCCTCGAAGGATGAAGGAAATAAAGGTTATCTTTTGGTTCCTCATACTTAAGCATATATTGAGCAAATTTTATGTTTGAATGGATAATTGAGATGGCAGTCTCCAGGCACCCATCATAAAGTGAGGTGGGATTAAGATAAAAGGACGTGCAGTTATTGAAACCCAGTGTATTTTTTAATTGCTCTGAAACATAGTGAGGTTAGAACTTGGAGTGGTTGAAAACTGTCTTGATGCAAATATATCTTTCTTGAAATTAATCCTGGAATACTTGCTTGGAGAGGCGCAGTATGGTTCTATTTCATGGTACAGCTACAGTTCTTATTCAGTGAAGAAGAAAAAAACTGCCTCCTTTTATGATAAGATTGAAGTGTCCATGTTTCTTGGAAGAGTTGAATAAAGACTAATAAATGGAAAGCAAAAATAATTGCGAACTGTTTTACTACTTTCTGACAAATGATTTTTTTTCTTCCGCTTTTGTGCTCAAAATGAGATTTTATAGCTTTACATTAGTAAGACCTACTTTCTAAAGTTTGCTCAAGTGATTACATGTTTTCATAAAACTATTTTCTTTTTCTCATGATTTTATCTCTTTGCACACAGGGCATCAACCATGTATATTATGAGACCGAGTACCGGATAGAATGGTGTCGTACCAATTCAACATTTGTTCCATGTTTTTTGTTTGCTAGGAAATTCTCTAAGGGAGCAGCCATGCGCCTGTTGAGCGACGGTGTTATTGATCAACTTGAAGTTTCTGCATTGCTAGGCAATACCCAATGAGTCATGAGACTTGTGCTTCTGTCCAAACAACTCTTTAGCCGTATACTGTTTTCTGATTTACCTACTTAGACATATACTTTGAGCGTCAAATGGAATCGCTTCACGTTATACACAGCATACTCCACACAGATTTTGAAGGCAGGTTTTTGCTTTGGTTGAAATAGTTAATCCCATGTAACAAGCTGATAGGACCATTTTATCTGGCTCAGTGGGATGTTTTGTACATCAAACCACAATTGTAACAGTGATCATTCACAATAGGATGCTATAAATTATAGCATATAAAGAAGCATTTTTTTTTATAATATCTGGAATTTTATTTTAGATAGCCGGAATTTTCATTGCAGACTGATAAGCAGGTTTCATCCTTACCACTCAAACTTCAAGAGAGAGAGTGAGGACATTATTAATTAATATTATAGTTGAAGCAGTACTTGGATAAAAAAATTGTTAGTAAGTACTAAAAAGTTTGAGGAGGGGAAATTGTTCCATTTCAAAATCAACAACAAATCACAAGCCTCGACAATATCTTTAGTGTTACACTTTTGGATTAACTATTTAGAGGTTAAAAACAAACAATTTTTGGATCTTGAATTTTATTCCCAGAACGATGTTACAAGTCATGCAACTGTATCAAAAATATAAAGATAGCAATCAAGATATAGTTTGTTATATACTGTCAATTCTCATCAAATTCTATTCAATGGCTATAGGAACGCGAGTTAAGGTTAAACACAAATGGTAAAAACCTATATTAACAATGTTCATAAATCCACGGCTCTAATAGTCAATACAAAGTGAATTGCAAGAAATTCAATAATTCAAGGGAGCTTAAGAAAAGACTGTCTATAGTTAAACCAAAAGATAATCTTATGTATTTATTTCTCATTAAATAATATATCAAGTGCCACAAAATAATAAAAAAAATCAATGAATGTAAGAAATAAAGAGGTAGTGAGAGGCAAGAGGGATAATAATGTTTGTACCCATTGTTTAAAAATGGGAAATAGCTTTCTTTGGAGCAGGTTTCCATCCTCTTTGGCGAGCTCTAAGTTCCCACAAAGCAGTTTCTTTCATCTGATTTTGAAGTGCTCTGTCAGATCTTTCTCTAGCTTCCTCACATGTCTCCATCCCTGAATTGCATTTGTCAGCCTCCTTTTGATACTGTGATGCTATTTTCTTTGACTCTAAAAGTAATATATCAGCATGTCTTTGTTTTTCTTCAGCTTCAGCTTCCTTTTGCTTTAGTTCTTCAGTCAATAAATCTGTGAAACTCTTCCCAGCTTCTTCACTCACCTCTGGATCTTGCCTCATGCAATCTATATAATGTAATTAAATATCATTTGAAATTATCTATGGATAAAGGTAGCAAATTTTCAACTCATTAGGCATGCCATCAGCACTGTCCAATTTAAATAAAACTTCTAATGCTAACTTGATACAATTTATCGACTAAAATAAGTATTTAATGGAAAAATTATACCGGATACCATATATATTTGATTAAACCAAAGAGTATATCCGATATAATTATAATAACATTTGCCTATCAAATATATATAATTATGACTATAATATAACCTCATACCTATTGCTTTTCTCTAATGTAAGAGAGGAAGAGAACTAACCTAAAATAGAATTGTTGCTCAATCCTGCAGAAAAAAAAAAAAGCAGAGACACCAAGTTAGCAAAATAGCAATCAATGTCTGAGCACAAGAAACAAAATCTACCTAAGACTTTTTCGAAGTCCCTATTTTCTCTTGTATATCACTGCAGAATCTATTGTAATGTTAAGTAATTGATCATCAAACTATTTTAAAATTTATTCCATTGCAGTCCTTAGAAACAATTTAAAAAAAACCCATTAAATTTAATTACCATCAAAATGCATCTAAAAAACCAAGGAAATAATAGTTGCATACGATTTGAGTATGTTTCAATTTACACATTTTAAGAACAAGAAAATTTGTCTAAAAAATAACAGAACAACAAAATAAAAAATTACTGGATGAAATTAATTAGCCAGTGTGTCAATATATGATTCCCAATAATTGAGTTTTCTAAAATCCCAATATGGCCAAGCAGTTAAGTAAACTCTATGTTTCTTGAATATGTACTTACATATTACCCATACTATTGTTGGGTATTTAATGTGGCACACTAGTGTGGCATGAGTTCAATGAAACACTTTTATAGATATAGACATTACACTACAGCCAATTATCACACACATCATTAATACGAAGTGTTGGTGTTGTATAGTATGAGTTTCATTCTAACCAATTAGACCAACCTTGGTTGTTGTCTATGTTTTCATCAAACATCATGTTAATTAAGAAACAAAACACATTATTTGCCATAATTTCTTAATTAAACACAGAAATTAAAAATAAAATAAAAAGTAGATAGAATGAAACCTTCTGGGATAGAAATAAGGGGTTGAAGAGAACAATCACAAGGACAAGGAGGACAAGATGGAGAAACGGAGCTAAGGGTGTCGTTGAGTGTCCAAAACAAAGGTGGTCCTACAAGATAACATGCGAGACAGAGTCCCATAATCCACATTAACAATTTGAAAGCCCTTTGCTGCCTCCTATTCATCTTTATTACTGAAGAAGAAGAAGAAGAATAAGATGAAGAGGATCTTGATTACTGAGTTGGTTATGCTAATTCAGTTTCAAGATTTGCGTATCTCTCTCACTCTCCTTTCACCCACATGCATGTCTACGTGTGTCTCTCTTAATTATAATAATAATAATAATAATAATAATAATAATATTATTATTATTATAATAATAATAATAATATTATAATAATAATAATAATAATAATAATAATAATAATTATTATTATTATTATTATTATTATTATTATTATTATTATTATTATTATTATTATTATTATTATGACGAATTTTTATAAAGGGAGGAAATTTAATATTATTATTATTATAATAATAATAATAATATTATAATAATAATAATAATAATAATAATAATAATAATTATTATTATTATTATTATTATTATTATTATTATTATTGTTGTGTCTCTCTTGATTTGTTGTTTTGGTCGTTTTCTTGTTAATTGATTATTAGTTAACTAATTTAAGCTTAATTATATCACTCACAAGTGTCGCATCTGTGATGTGATTGAACTTGCGGAACTTGCATTTCTCATTGTAAATTACTGTTTAATATACTAGATAAGTTTTTTTTCTTCTTTTTTCTGTTTTATATTAATATTTTAGCCGGGGAAGGATTATGTTAAACCGCTGAATAATATTTTATTTATTATATATTTTTTAAAATTAATCGTCGAATTGAAAAATTATATTATATAGATTATTAATATAAATTTTTATATAAATTTAAAATTATTTGTTAATGAAGTATATCAAAATTAATATTTTATTATATAATATCGATATTAATGCACATTAATAATATATCAGATGTCAATCTATGTGATATGATATAACTCTTCAATTCATCGGTCAAATTTATAAAAAAAATGTACTAAGTAAAACATTATTAAACAATGTAGCCTTGATGTAGTAATATATTGGTGTAATTTCATATCTACTCATTCTAAATAATGAATTTGAAAAATGTTCTTAAGTAGTGTTTGAGACAGACCTAGACAACAATATATTGCAACCTAAACTTAAATGTCCTAAATATACAGTGAGTAGAATGAATGCCTTAGGTTTAAGGATTCTCTTCTCTAAATTGATATATGTATAATTACTTATTAAATCTAATTTAAAGTTTAATTATTTACATATATCTTTTATGTCCATGATTGTATTTTATTATACTTTCAACTATTAATTTTTCAATTAATGGTTATAACTTTCTAATTTATTTCTGTAATAGATCTTGTAATAAGAAACCAACTCCTTGGATATAAAGACTTTCTTATTTATTTTCCATGTCAAAGAAAGAAATAAATTTATTTTCCATGTCAACCCAAAAAAGGAAATGAAAGGAAAGAAAAGTTGCCAAGGGTCAAAGAAAGTGTTGGAGTAACTAACCTACAAGGTGCTTATTCAATAAGCCATTATCATAAAAGAAGAACTTGTTTAAAAGATTTTTCTATAATTAAAAAGAAAAATGTATAGGTAAACTCTATACTTATAAACTCTTTTTATAAGCTTTTGTTAACCTTAAGAAAGTAAGTTAAAAATAATTTATCAACAGGTCACAAACTTTTCATACGATCTTCAAAACACTTATTCAAGTGTTAATATGTTATAGGATAAATCCAAATAGTTTATTTCACAAGCCCCCAAAATCTCCAATTGACCATTCAATATTTCAAATAATTTTTATCGGAAGCACTGCACAATTCAAGAGTGCTAGCCAATCTTGGAAATATTCAGTGTTTAAATAGCTTTTCAGCATATGTATGTTATAATGATGAGTGTGGATGCTTTCAAAAACTAATGTCCACTTCCTCCATTATGTCCATTTCCTTTCTCAAAATTTTGATTGTATTCACTATTTCTAGAAACTGAGGGTGTGAGTTATGATCTGTGAAAAATGTAGTGATGGTCCCATGTATGTCAATAAAGCTCCATCCAGGAATTTTCCTCAAGCCAAGAGATCTCATATGAGTCCATACCTCACCCACTCCTTCCCACTTGTTTATTGAAGCATAGCAATGTGCTAGTTGTACATAATTTCCAGCACTCATAGGCCTCAGCTTGAGAATATCATTAGCAATTGTATCACCAAGTTCATCATTACCATTTGCTCGACAAGCATCGAGGATTATGCCCAACACGTCAAGTACAGGATCTGAGAACATTTTCTTGTACAAGTTATACGCCTCTTCGACCTTCCCAGCACGACAAAGGAGATCCACCATACAAGCATGGTGTTCAAGATTTGGCGCAATGCCAAAATCTCTAGTCATAGATTCGTATATGTTCAAGCCCTGATCTATAAGTCCACTATGACTACAAGAAGATAAAACTGAGAGGAAAATCACATGGTTGGGTTTAATACTACTCTCTAGAAACTTTGAGTATAACCTCAATGCAGTTTCCCCTTTACCATGATAACCATATCCTGCAATTATGGCACTCCATGAAACCAAATCTTGACCTGGCATTTGGTTGAAACACCTTTGAGCAGTATCCAAATCACCACATTTACAGTACATGTCTACCAAAGAAGTATCAACCACGATGCACGGCCTAAGACCATTTCTTATTACGAACCCGTGGATCCATTTTCCAGGGTGTAGTTGCCCGGTGGACGCACACCCTTGCAGAAGGGAGACAGCGGTTATTGAATCAGGTCTTAGCTGACAAGACCTCATTTCATTAAAAAAAGAAAAGGCCTTACATACATAGCCGTTTTGAGCATATCCAGCAACTATAGCATTCCATGAAACTAAATCCCTTTTGCTCATCTTATCAAATACAATAGAACTCTGATCGAAGTGGCCACACTTTGCATACATGGTAACAAGAGAGTTATGAGCAGCAGTATCCAAAGACAATTCTTGCCTTACTATATAACCATGAATAGATCTCCCTAAATTATAAGACCCCATTTGAGCACAAGCTGTAATCACACTGGCAATAGTCTCAGTAGATGATTTCATTCCAAATTTCAACATCCGATCGAAAATATCAAGTGCTTTGTCTGCATTCTCATTCTGCACAAGACCTGAGATCATTGCTGTCCACAAAACTACATCCTTATCTAAACTCCTCTCAAACATTCTAAATGCAACATCAATGTTCCCACCTTTTAAATACATTACAATCAATGATGTTTCGACATGTGCATCCAAGTCAAAACCAGCTCTTAAAATCTGGCCATGCACTGATCTTCCCAATCTCATATCACCTCTTGACACAGCCACAGACAACACAGACCCAAAAGTCTGTAAACCAGGCTCCAAACCTTGTACCTTCATCGTCTCAAGAAGTAACAAAACTTCACATACATCACCAATCTGGGCATAGGAAGATAACAAAGAATTCCATGAAACAATGTCTCTTTGATCCATACAATCAAACAATTTTCTACAATCTGCAATGCTTCCACATTTCCCATACAAATTCAGCATAGAATTTGACAAGTTCAAATCTGACATAAACCCAAAAAACGTTGCACAACCATGCAAACACTGAACATGAGAAAGCTCTGAAACACCAAACAACAAGCTCAAGAGAGTAACACTACTGGGTTGAATTCCCTGGTAACGCATTTGATGAAACAAAGAAAAAGCCTCATCAACATTGCCCATTTTAGAATAACACCCAATAATGGTAGTCCAAGGTACAACATTCTTGTCAGGCATAAAGTCGAACACTTTGCGGGCAAAATAAGAATACCCGAATTTAACATAGAAATTGATCAAAGAAGATGCAATGTAGGAATCAGTGGACAACCCATTAACGAGGATGCGTTGATGGAGGGTAAGGCCGAGGTGAAAGAGGTTGAGAGAGGAGCATGCTTTGAGAAGACTGGGGAAAGTGTATGCGTCAGAAGGGATGTGTGAATTGAGCATGGAGGAATAGGTGATGAGAACTTGACGGTGAGCACCTTGGGTTGAATGGCGGTTGATAATTGCATTGAATGAATTGGTGGTGGCTGAAGCAGGAGGTGAAGAAGGGTGTGGTGTTGGAAGTGACAGCATCCATTGTTTTTTATGATTGAGACTCACTAGTGATTGCGGTTTTGCCTTGTATCTGAACATCATCCATTCCTCTGCTCACCTCAGGGCATAAATGTTTTCCTTCACTAATTTATGTAAATCATTTTCTTAACCATTACTCTTACTTGCATATGAAGAAATCAAGTAATTTATTTTTACCTGAAAAAATAAAAACACCACTACTTTTTTATTCTAGTTACATTTAAATAAGTTACTGGAATTCAATTCATGGATCCTACATGAAATTAATTTTTATGTAAATAACCTATTTGGGTGTAACTGTTAAAAACAGTACTGTAATTAACAAAAGTAAATGATTGACATAATGTGCAGAAAAAATATTCCACCCACTCATAATTTGTATGCCAAAATCAGATAGTACAATTATAACCTTGTCCGCGTGATTTTAAAAGCAAAGGCTCACAACTATGTTTCGGATCGCAACATGATAGTTTTTGAAGTCTTCTCTTCACAATTACAAATGTGATTGAAATCACATCAGCTGCGACTAAACATAATTCTACTCAATAATCTATAGTCAAAACGCTTCCCATGATGTCAACTATTTGTGCCAATTTGAGATTAACCCTCAACTTGAGCTTGGTGACATTCAGGTGCGGATGTTGTACAAAATATCAGGAAGTTGGTGAACAACATGTATTTACTAAAATATTATAATTGAAATTCTTAAAAGTTACATAACTTTTTTTAGAGTTTCGCACAATTTATACGTAGTCGATAAGTTGAAAAATAAGAATTTTCAATTCTTACAAATTTTACAATTTTCAGTTACACAATTCACATAAATTTTTAGAATTTCACACAATTTAATTAAATAAAATATATTTATTTTATGATTTTCGCCTTTATCAAAAAAATTCTTTTTGAAAAATACAGAAATTAATTAAAAAAATCACAATTAAAAAATAGTATCCCACTATATCATATATCAATTATATCAATTGTTAACATGTAAAAATTTATTAATAGGTAGTAGTTGAACTGCTAACTAAAGTATTAGAATTTGTCTGTTCGTTATTAGTTAGTCTATCCTTCGATATTATATAATTTATCAAATATTGTTGTATTAATTTTATTAGTATAAATTTTAAGAGAGGGAGAACGATTGTATTAATTTTATTAGTATAAATTTTAAAAAAGGGAGAATCAATTGAGCACAGATAAGATAGAGTGGAGAGAAGAGAGGCGAAATGTTTCTCAAAACCACAAAGGTCGGAAGATATTTTAATAATTTATCACAAGTTGTCCTTTGCGTTTTGTAGAAATGGAACCTTAGTCTTCTCGTTGTCCCATTGGTTAAAAGAATTTTGTTTCAACAATTACAAACTATTCACTGTGAGGACTATGAGCGTGTTTAATAGGAAATATTGATAGGTATTAGTTGGTGAATGAGTTGCAGAGTATGATATGATAGGTTATTAATAAGAGGAAAGGAAGGTTAGTTATGAAGTCTTTGATTTAAGATAGTTTGGAAATTCTTATGGGAGAATCCAGATTCTTTAGAATAAAAGGGCATTCAGTTTAGAGAAACATTCACTTGATAAGAAATTCTTTCAGTTTTTCATTTAAATCCAGTTCCTATCACAAGACTTGATAAAAAAAAAGAAAAACTTGTCCCGAGAGGCTGAGTCTGAGACCACAAACATTCCCCATCGAGCATGCAAAAGACTATGACAAATTTTGCCATAATGATTATACAAGGTTGTAATTTTCAAGATTATCGTAGTTCTGCTTCTAAAAAAGGTTGGATTTTACATTTTACAAGCAACAGTGCATACAATGTTCAGCCTCGAAGGTTATTCTGAAAACAACGCTCACCCTTGTTGACAACTATCATCATGCTCATGAGCATATTTATTTCCAGCTAAAATAATTTGTTCATGCTACTCTACCACTTTGACATGTGAATCTATAAGCACCACCATATCACACAAATCAGACCGCGAAATGAAGGCAGTTACTTGTCTTCTTTTGGTGGATACTCTCTGCGCCCAAATATGGCAGTTCCAATCCTAACAGTTGTACTTCCCATCTCAATCTACATAATTAGAGAGTTAGTAAAGAAATATTATGATCATATCATTATACTTGTCCTTATGTATAAACCATGTATTTTCCAAGAAAAGGATTTCTTACAGCTCGCTCAAAGTCTCCAGTCATGCCCATTGACAGTTCACATTGCGCTTCTGATATTCCAAGTGCCGCACAAACTTCACTTCTACAATTTGATAACGTCTAAAAAGTACAAAATAAAATTTAGTTTGGAGAATTACCAAGACTAGATAGGACGTTCAGAAAATACAAAAGAAGCATGTCAAAATGCATAGTTGTCGTCACCTTAAAATTTTCTGGGGTGGATGAATAATCCGGCATGCCAATTGTCATTAAGCCACAAAATTCAAGGTTTGGGCAATTTGTAACAATATGTTTTGCAAGGTCTACACACACAGCTGGTTCAACACCAAATTTAGCTGCAAGAAAATATCCATCAAATGACATTCTTGAGATTGACAATGACAGTAAACTGAAAACAATGGCAAGAACATTTTATCACGAGACAGAAAAATGAATAACTATTATGTAGAACACATTTTGTAAACCACCGAGCACTTACATAAAGCAGTTCAGTATAATAAATATAGGTAACATATTCACATTACTTATGATGTTGGAATCAGTGATTTGATAAACATATTTTCTATAAAAGAATTGGGAACTATATTTTCTTGTTACTGTGATCCTATTTTCATGTCAGTCTATTAGAAGTTATCTGAAATATTTTGGGTTAGTAGTCTTCCAACAAAACCAAGTCAACTTTATTAAGAGATGGTAGATACTGAATTGGCTGGCAAATCTATCAGGTGTAACTTACATGTTTCTCCACTCGTATTCACTTCAACAAAAACTTTCAACGGTTTCCTGCCAATTTTGGCTACGGCACGTTCAAGAAGGTTTGCTATCTGCTAGCAAAGAAAAAAATGAAAAAAGAACTAAAACCAGAGATGATCATGTGACATTTGCAATACAATATCAAAAAAATGAAGATCATGCTGCACTAAATCAAAATATATTATTTGATCGAACATTTTTAAGTATGGCGCACATCTAATGTATGGTCTATCTATAAAGTTATCATTTAAAAAACATCCGATACCGTTAACTACTTTGAAAATCAAATATAAAAAAGATAAACAATTTAATTTCCAAGAGAAATCCCAAAATGTTAGGATGAAATTCATCATTGTGTTACGACTTGCAAACTATTTCCATGTTTTGTGTATCAGTGTATGTTCCACTCCACCATTTATACTTCACGTAAAACTTATACTCTTCTATGCACTCATAAACTTGAACGCACGTGTAAAATATATTTACCTTATCTTCTCTAACAAATTATGAAGAAACAGTAATATTTACCTTCTCATCATCTACAGTCTCTACATAAGCAAGGTTGGGAACACCAGCTGTAGAAATAGCAAATAAGAACCAAAACATGTTAGGCTCCTTCATAACAAACCAAAGATTATGAATGTGGTAATGAACTTATCCCCACAAAATAGAAGCTAAGTAACAATCAAAGTTTTCAAGCATGACATCACACCATGCATAAGCAGCCCAAAGGCAAACATAAAATTGAACATTTTTCAGAGAAGAGTACATATATAGAAAAATATGCCATCACTTATAAAAGTGAAATTTACCAGTTCAAAAAGGTACCTTCATGCGTCTAATTAGAGATTGTCAATCTAAAATTAAAGCAAAATTATTTTACATGTGTCTATATTTTCGTTATTAATATAAGAACTTGATTAAATTTGAGCTAAACAAATATATAAGGGTAAATTAAGTTGAGTCACATTTAAGGTAAAGTTTAAGAATAACATAATCATCTATCAGTTATACAAGTTTAGGTGTAAATTAGGTTCTACCATTGAAAGTATCTGGTTATCTGCATTGATTTTGCATTCCTAATATAGTTTATTCTAAGGAAAAATTGGTTTTACTACCTTCGATACTTGATTCCATTCAATGTCATGAAAATTAACTTTCACTTTAACTTGAAAATTTCTCAATAACTATATATCAAATTCACTCCCACCATAAAAACATTTAAACATAAACCACTCAAGATTAAACTTAATTTTATGAGATTAATTAATCAGAACCAACATTCTTGAAAATGAGTGTTATAAAATACACAGTGACTGAATCAGTTAGCAAACACCATCCTCCGAATTACAAGGAATAGAATAATAGAGTAGAAATGACATACCAAGAAGAGGTTTGACTTTATTGCTCTGCAAATTGCCGATGAAATGCCACTCAATATCTTCCGGAAGCTGAGGGGCTTTCTCGATTATTTCCTGAACGTAATTCTCGCCGAAGCATCGATGTCCGGCATCATACACCTGTCGGAGAGAAGAAACTGACTTCGTCTTACTCGCCGCCACCACCCGGATATTGTTAACATCCCGACCCGATCTATCGGCGGAGTGATGGACGCGCTCCAGCACCGCCTTCAACAACGCCGCTGGGCCGGCCTCTGACGACGATGCCATTTTTATTGCGTGATAATAAATCGTAAAATGCCATGTCACCCTTTTATATTTTATACACTCTTCCTTACCTTATTTTGCTGATGCTTCATTTTTCACACTGTAGTTATACATGTACGTTTTTTATTTTCTTACATTCATATAATGTTATATTTTTTCTTTATATTCTTTTTTATTACGTTATTAATCTATCAAATTTATTTATATTACACTTCCCCGGCTATAAATAATAAAGCACCTTGTTTATGTGTTTAAACGGTTTCACCTGTGCGTCGCTTTATAATTTTTTTTTTAATAGTTATTTAATTTCCTCAACCTAATATTTCAAAAAAATTATTAATGAGTCAAATTAATAATTTTATATTATCATATTTTGATAATGTTTTTTAATTTTAATATAATTTATTATTTAGGACTCACAAAAATTAAAGAGATAGAATGTTTGAATAGTCATCATTGCATCTTAAAAATTTATCCACTATATAGAAGTGTCTATTTAATTTGATGACATATAGGGAATAAAATTTTATTTCATACTCCCAAATTTTAATAAAAAGCCTTATCTTATCCCTTTAAAAATAAGTCAAACTTTACTTTTTTTTTATACATGTTTGTGTTTTAAAAATTTTAAAAAATTTCTCAGAGCACATATATTTCAAGGAAACTTAAAAACAAAAAAAATGAAACTAAGAGGTTGAATTTTCTAAAAACATTTATACTATGAAAAACTTTGTTCAAATTTTTTAAAACACGTTTGTATTCTAAGAAGTTTTTCAATACACAAAATTCAAATTTGTTAAAACACATTTGTTTATTAAAAAACTTAAAAAAAGTTTTTCAATACACAAATTTCAATTTTCTAAATTACATTTGTCAAAAAAAATTAAACAAAAATACATGTACGTGTTTAATTTTTTTACATTCATATACACTTCATTTTCTCTTTATATATATATATATATATATATATTTATATTTATCATATCATCAATATATAACGTTTATTAAACAATTTTTTTATTTCTATCTTTCTATAGATTTCAAAAGGGTGTATAAGTGTTTATCGTTAATTTTCCTTTTTCAAAATCATATTGTATTATTCATTTGTTTATATCTTTTTCTCGATCAAATGTCATCATCATCAATTATAAACAATAGCGCACCTATGCTTAGGTGTTTAAATGGCGTCACATATCACTAATTTATAATTATTTAATATTTATTAATTTTAATACAATTTAAAATGAAAGAGATGGTGTTTGAAAGAGATAAATGAAAGAGATGGTGTTTGAAAGTCGCCCTCCTCTATAGACATCCAAAAAATATTATCCACAATGGAGGTGTCTATTTAGCTTATACTAAATAGGTAAATCACCCACTATTTGTGGATGGCTAAGCATATAATTTGTGTCACCTTTTTTTTTAGGGACATATATCTTATGTGTGCAATTGTACTTCTAATTCCTCAAATCACACAATTAGAATGAGTGGCAAAGTTCCCACTCAAAAGATTTAACGTTGCTACATTTCAAGAGTTGGAGAAAGACATGTGTTTAAGCTGAAAAACATCTTTATTATGTCATTCAAGTGTTCTTAAGTGTATTATGTTCCACTTTAAATATAAAGTAAAAGAAAATTCAATGTATTTTATAGATTTGAGATTTATTCACACCTCTAATGTGTTGCGTTGGTGACTCTTGAATTGTGTAAATGTGTATGGAGTGTTTAGTACATCAAATCCACATATGTATTTTATAATTAGACTCTCTCTTGTCTTTTATATATATATATATATATATATATATATATATATATATAAATACTTTTTTTTTATGTTAAAAAAATATCAATTGTATTTAGTAATAAATTACCCTTCATAAGAATTTATTTAGAAAAATAAAATTTAAATCAATGAAAGAATACAGTAAATTTGTGTTGTTTATATTTAAAAATAAAGTGTGTATTAAGTTATAATTTAGAGAAATACTCTCTCAAACGCAAAAAAATATTTAATTTTATGGATTTTTATGGGGAAAACACATACACAGTTAATTTTACAATGACGTTAATATAAAAAATATATTATAGATAATTATTTTAAACGATGGTTATTAAATAAGCATATATACAGTAAAATGATGAATTTTTATTGAATGAAAGTATTTTTACCGTTAATGCATAGTTATTAGACACTTTTTCTATTATCTTATATTTCAAAAGAAAAAAATATAATCAAAATGTCCTATTTTGACTACATTTTTACCTAAATATATAATTCCTTTGAGTAAATAACATAAATTAAGAAAGTTTGTTGTGATATTAAATATGTTGATAATTGATATGGTTTTGCATGTTTATCTTTCAAGACATAAAATTATTATGTTCTTCATTAGAACATTTCTTACATATTTTGCAGAAAATATATAACATAATTATGAGCATGCTGGTAAATAAATAATCAATGAAGTTGATAATTTGAAACATCAAATCTTATAAAATGGGACAACCATAAACTAAAACTAATTTGAAATTAAAATTTTTTTTAATAAATATTATAACAAAAAATAAAATAATATAAAAATCATTTTTTTTAAATCTTACACAAACGGACTCGTGATAGTTCCATTTATAGAGCATACTTAATCAACAAAGTAATCTCCTAAACTACAAACATAATTTTTTTCTCTTAACAAAAATAAAATATAACTTATGCAAATATAATCCATAAGTAATTCCTATATCTTCATAAGTAGACTTGGAGAGATACATGGACTAAGTAATCTACTTTGTTTCGATATCAACTACGGTACTTAGGTGTGCTCTTGTTATCCAAATTGATTTGTAACACTTCATTCATTGAAGAAAGTCAAACTCCCCTTGTCTAATTAGCGTGTATACAAATACAATACAACATATAAAAACAAAGGTCAAACAATGGTATATGGTTCTGTAACTGTTTTATTGGTTTCCGTAGACTATCTACTTGGTTTCAGATATGGGTAACCACTTGTTTCATTGACCTCTATATATAGAATTAATTAAGTCCTCTATTTATTTTTTTTCACCGAAAAAAGTCCTCCATTTATTTTTATGATATACCATCTCATGTGATATTTTTTTTTTAATTATATATAAAACCACATAGATTTTAATAAATACTTCCTCTAGTTAGCCTCAAGGATAAACAAAAAAAAATTAAATACAAGAAAAAAAACCAACTGATTTATCTACATTTATTGGTATGATTTCAAAAATATCTTTACAATAATTCTCTAATGTCACAAGAAACGATCATAATAATTACGGATAAGTTTGTAATTGTATTTGTTTTTTATATAAAATTAAGAAAATCAATTAATTAAATGAACTTAACTACCATTCATAATAAATTTAAAAGGAAATAATTTTTGCATATAATTAAAGTTTGGAGGTATATCATAAATTTTAAAATCAAATTAAACTAAGCTTTTAAATATTTATAATTCAATTTTTATACTATATATCCCCATATGAGATCCTCTTCGTAAAAATCACAAGAATTAAAAAAGTGGATTAAAGTATTACATTTGTTATTTGTTAGTAATTTAAATTGTTTTATTAATTTGTCTTTGACGAGGGAGAATTGAATTATATTTTCATTGTTGTATTTATTAGATATTGCAGGAAAAAAATATAACATTATAAATAAATAATACAATTGAAAATAGAAATAAATTTCATAAAAATGGACAAAGAAAAATCTTGAGAGAATCATATATTTAAGGATGTAGGTAGCTAATATATAGCTTTATAAAACTATACATGCAACTAATTGTATATACTTGTATATATTAATTAATGTTTCAACGGATTAATATGTAAATATGAAATTTCTTGCCAAACAAGCCTAACTCGTTTAAAGAATCAACTCGTCCACTGACTTAGAACACCCCACTAACTAATATCATCTCATGCATGCAATTTAATTCTATGCAAAGGCCAAACTCCTTCAACCTTCCTCTCTTCTATAAATATCAACCATCTTCAATTCATTCTTCTCATTCAAAACATATCCAACTCTCTTTATTTTATCTCTCCTAGCTAATTATACAAAACACAAAAACAAAAACAAAAAATGAAATTCATAAAGACCCTTTTCTTTGTAGTCATGCTAATTGTGGCATTGGCAATTACACTATCATCAGCAACATCTTCCAAAATGGAAGAACCAAACTCTCTCGAAGGAACAAGTAAGTTCCTTAACCGAAAATATAACAGAGTCTCTGTTTCATGTGACAAATATCCCAAAATTTGTCATATCAAAGGTAGTGCAGGCCCTGATTGTTGCAAGAACAAATGTGTCAACTTTTCCATAGACATGTTTAATTGTGGGAGGTGTGGAAAGAAATGTAGCTTTCCAAAGATATGTTGTGAAGGTAAATGTGTGAATCCTAGGAGTAATGAGAAACATTGTGGGAAATGTGGTAACAAATGCAATAGTAAAGGTTCTTGTGTTTATGGGATGTGCAGCTATGCGTAGAATTTATGAATTAATGGACGAGATGCATTAATTATATGGATTAATTAAGAGCTATAATGTGACAAATAAAAGCAGCCACCACCACTTATACTAAAATTTTATTAATTTGACATTTGCATTGATTGATTTGGTGACTTGGTGTAATGATAAATAAGATTGATATTAATATGTTATATTTTTTTTTTTTGTATGAATATTTCATTGTAACGAGTATGTTATTAGTTAAGCAAAAACTGTAATTGCTTGCTTATGAAATAAATAAAAAATCTGCTAGTCCAATTCTTGATGAAATTGCATATTCAGTTTTTTGTAAAAGAGCAGCTCAACGAGCCATATGTAAATTAAGGATGAAGGTAGCAATTACTTAGACTTGATGTTAAAAATAAATACCAATATCTTGATGTTCAAAATAATGAATCACAAATACCAAAACAACATAAAAAAACCTCTCCTTATACGTTAAGCTCACATTTCTTTTCCAACTTTTCTACTTATATTTAACGAAGCCTAATTTCAAAAGAAATAAGAAAACGAAGCCCAATTTCGATACTTGACCACATATTTGACTGATGAAAAAGACTGCTCCACCTAAAATGAAAAGATTGGATAAATATGGATTGAAATTTCAAACAATATATTAATCTATTCACAATCCATTAAAATCTATCTAAAAAATTTCAATTTAAACCGTCCACTAAAGATAAAATCCATCTATCAAATCACATTAAAATAATTAATTTTATTTTTATTATTTTAAAATACATAAATTTAAAATAATTATTTATTAATAATTTTGATTAACGTTATTAAATATGGTGGTCAGAACGACAACAATTGACGTAGTGGTGGAAAATGACGAACTCAATGTAATACTAAATTTCTACTTAAAAAGTGAAAATCATAAGAAGGTTGAATGTAACATCATCTTTTACGTTAATAAAACATTCAACCTCTTTATCTTAACTACCAAGGAAAAAACTATATTCCTCATTTGTGGGTTTTTTATATCCTCCGAAGAGTGTTAAATACGATGTTGTGGTTTTTTATGACTACTAAAACTTAGTAAAATATAAGTAAAGAAAAGTCGAATAATAAAATATGAGTAAAAGATAATTTGTTTGATTGATTGTGTGTTCAAATGTATCGTACACACAATATCTATAGACAAAAATGAAATAATGTGTTATCCTATTGGCTATGACCATAGCTTACAAAGACTCGGCTGCAACTAATATTAATCGGTTAAACTCACAAGTAATATAAGAAAATAAGACAGTTATGAACGTGACACCCAAGTTTGGTCTTACTTTTCCTCTATTTTGTGGCATTTTCTAACACTAAATTCACTTGTTCCATTCTTTTCTTATTATTCCCTATGTTCCAGTAGTGTTTGTTATCTAAGACTACAAACAAAAAATGAGTTTTAAATGTCAAATTATCTGTTCCACGTGACTTTAATCTCTATTAACGTTCATAAGATCTTAGCGAAACTCTTAAGAACCAAGAACGAACTATCTAATCTCATTATCAATAGTTTCAAATTCAACTAATATCTTATTTGATTAGACATCGACTCACCTTTTTTAAGTTGTTCGTCTTTTCTCCACCAACAATTAAAATTGTTTAGGTGTAAATAGTGTGCATATTTAAATTCAAGGTTGCCCACTTCTAAATTTTATATTTTCCCTCAGCATAGATTACAATCATCTCAACCGTGCAACCACGTCTTTGCAATCGGCAATTTAACTGCCCAACATTATATGTTACATTACCATCCCTCATTAATCGTGTGCACCACCTTCTCAATCTCACACCTTGTATATAAAATAATAACTTCGTACTAAATTTTATATTTAACCCCTTCATTTGTTTGTTGTCTCAAATCCACAAGCAATGGCCACTTCAACCAATTTTGTTCTCCTATTTCTAATCACATACTTAATTCTACCAACCTTACTAGCTAATTCAGATTCAAAAAAAAAGCATAACAACCTATCAGATTTTAATATTCCAAGCTACAACAACATTCCCAATAGTGACCAAAAAAATGATAATGTGATGAACACAATAGACTCATGCTGGAGAAAAAAAACAAATTGGGCTTCAAACCGCCAATCACTAGCAGATTGTGCAATTGGATTTGGAAAAGATGCAATTGGAGGAAAATATGGTGACATATATGAAGTAACTGACCCTTCTGACGACCCAATAAGCCCAAAACAAGGTACACTTCGTTATGGTGTAATCCAAACAGAACCACTTTGGATAACATTTGCAAATGACATGGTAATTAAATTGAAGAACGAGCTTATAGTAAATAGTTACAAAACAATTGATGGTAGAGGAGCTAAAGTTGAAATTGGAAATGGTCCTTGTATTACAATACAAGGTGTTAGTCATGTGATTGTGCATGGAATTAGTGTTCATGATTGTAAACCGGGTATGGCTGGTATCGTTAGAAGTACTATTGAACATGTTGGATATCGTGAAGGTTCTGATGGTGATGCTATTACTGTTTTTGCTTCTTCTAATGTTTGGATTGATCATTGTTTTTTGGCTACTTGTGCTGATGGCCTTGTTGATGTTACTCATGCATCTACTGCTGTTACTGTCTCAAATAATTACTTCACTCGCCATGACAAAGTAAGCAAATATAATGCCTCTTTTTTTTTTTTTCCAATATAATGCCTCTTGGATTAAGCTTAATGTTATTGTTATAGGTGATGCTGCTAGGACATAATGATGATTACAGCGCGGATAGAATAATGAAAGTAACAGTAGTTTATAACCGCTTTGCCACTGGCCTAATAGAAAGAATGCCAAGGTAATTAATTAATTAATTAATTAATCAAGAGGCCTTTATGAAGATTCAATTACAATTATGCCTAGTACTTATTTTGTTTATGACAAATGAATTAATGCAGGGTAAGATATGGTTATGCCCATGTTGTAAACAACAGATATGACGAGTGGCTCATGTATGCCATTGGTGGTAGTGCTGATCCTACCATTTTCAGTCAAGGAAACTACTTTTTAGCTTCCAAAAATTCTGATGCAAAACAGGTAATAAAGAAAATTATTTAAACTAAGTAAAGTGCACAAGTACTTCATTCATAAATTGTAGAAACTTAATAACATATTCAATATTAATAACAAGTCACAACTTCGTAATAAAAGTTTGACTTTAATCTCATGTGATGAAGTTCATATTCCTCCAAGCAGTTGAAAAATGATATTCAGTGTCACTTAAGTTAATAATAATTTCACCTCTTCAATTTTTAGGGAAAAAAAATTATATTTTTATATATACTAGAGTTGAGTATAGTTTTATTAAAATGTGTCAGGTTACAAAGAGGGAAACTGATGGAAAATGGAATAATTGGAAATGGAGGAGTTATGGAGATGAATTCTTAAATGGTGCTTATTTTGTGCCATCTGGGTATGGAAGTTGTGCTCCCTTATATTCATCTGCTCAAAACTTTGATGCTGCTCAAGCATCTATGGTGCCTTTATTAACACTCAATGCAGGACCTTTGGATTGTTCTGTTAACAAAGCATGTTAATTTCACCAAACATTTGCTTGTCTTTACTTTCTAAATTTTTTTATGCTTTTGATGAACGAATTTGGTCCCTCGATTAAAGGCATACTGTACCAATATACAAGGGGAAAATAATTATATGTTGCAATTTATTTATCATTCTTATAAGCACAAAATGAAATGAGTACAATATCCAAAGAGATTACATTGGTATAACTAATCTTCTAACAGCTTACTTGCATCACAAGGCTCAACTAACAGTCACCATCCGTTACTTTGTATGGTTTTTTTCTTCTTCTTCACATCATTTTAGAATAGTCTATTATCATTGCTTTGAACTCCACAAGTGGCTGGTGCTTTAGCTCTGACTTTCTTCAAGTACCAAATACCAGCTCCAATTCCAAATGCCCCTGCAGCTGAGAACACTGTAACTGTCCCTGAAGTCATAATTCCAACACACAACGACAAACATTAGCTTAATTATTTTACATTTCAGTAACATATCTAGTTGTCAAGTTTGTTTATTTATATCACCTGCGATTACATGGACCTTCCTATTGTGCCTTGCAATATCTTGATCTGCCATACAAACAATAGTCAATCTTTTCAATTTGGAAAACATTTGAACCACTTTAACTTATAAAGTTTATTTGAGTTTAAATCATTAAAATACCTTTACAATGGGTAGAAGAGTTTCCATCCTTACACAAGCACATAAAACTCTGTGTCACTGTATCAAATCCACAAGTTCCACCACCTTTCAATGGATCTTGGCACCCAAGGCAACTAGTAGTAACAGGAATATTAAAATCAACTCTAATTCCATATTCAGGTAGTTGATCATAAGGCTGAAGACTTCCAACATCCCTCCAATAAACACTAGTATAACTAGTACAATACTTAAGCATCAACCTCAAAGATTCACTTGATTTTGGATAATAAGAACAACAAGAACTATGTGTAAGCGCGAAGGAACACCTCGGTAAATGTCTGCAAAGATAGCTAGCAGTGTCACAAGACGATTCGCAGTGTTCCGGAAAATGTTCACAAAACATAGGCCTTGGTTGAATGATCACATGTTCTTCACTACAATTGAAGAACATGTACTCATTTTGTGATGAGAGCTTCAAGTTTGTGCTAGTGTCTAAACTGAATGGTCTCGTTGGTCGAAAATTCTCACCATCTTGGCATTTCCACATGAATGGATCAGTGACAACAATATGAGGATCAGCATAGCTTATGTTATGAACTTCGTATCGACCCGAAGCAGTTTGGAGTTCGAGTTTTTTCGATTCGGAACACGAAAGAATGTTTCTGTAGAATGGACTTCCACAACCATCATCAATGCCAAATGGATATTTGATTGAAATGTCACCACAAGAAGTTCTGCATATGCTTGATTGAGATTTTGTAGTGACTATGAGTAATGAGAGAAAGAGTTGAGTAAATAGTAATAACATTGTATTATTAAAATGGATCTGATTGTATAGAGAATTGAATTAGATGGTTTAATTTTTCTAGTAACTATGAGTCTATTACAGAGTCATGAAGAAATTAGAAGGAATATAGGTGAAGTGTTCCTTTTATAGTCTCTTTTTTGCTTTTATAAATTCCTTATTGTTCTCTTTAGTTGTGGCTTTTGCTTTCTGCATTTGTAAGGTAAAGGGAAGATTAGTGGACTAAGTATTGATCAATGTGTCTTTCTCTCTGAGGCTTTTCTACTTTTTCCAGTGGTGAACCGAAGATTGAAGATGCAATATAATTATTTTTAAGTACATTAAATAATACATAAAACTTATATAATCAATTAATAATAATTAGGTAATTAGTATAACTAACTGTAATAATTAATTATGTCTAAATCTTAACTTGAAAAGATAAAAATGAGTTATGTGTAAATATAATAGTCACTTAAAAATCCCAATATATGGAAGATGCTGTATTTAGATTAGATATGCTCTTTTCTCTTTCAAATTTGTGTCATTCTAATTCCAAAACAAATACAATAGATGTAGAATAATGAGGGGATATGGAAGATCATGCAAGTGTGAGTTCATCCATTCGTTTGAGCATATTCTCCCTTAAACAAATATTTTTTCATCAACTTACACTTGCACTACCTCAACACCCTATCGATTCAAGTAGTCGTTCAAATTCTTATCAACCAAACTCTGATACTAAAAGACAACAAATTTATTTGTCATCTTATTATATAATGTTTAATATCTATTTTTTCATCCAATATAAAATTTCTTTACTCACACTTAATATATATATATATACCAATAAAAAAAATTGTAATTACATTGTCGCAATAGGGGATTCAAAATTAAGTATATCTAATAGATATTGATCAAACATAACATAAAGACACAATCTTAGTCTCTTTGGAAGTTTAGAAGGGAGGGGAGGAAATGAAGGATTTTGGAAGAAGAAAAAAAAGTTGGAGAAAGTGGATAGAAATGAAGGGTTTTGACTTTTGAGAGGGAAGGGTTTTGAGGAATTTTTTTTCTTCTTCATAATATGAAATCCCTCAAATTTGAGGGAACTCAAAAAATATATTAAAGAAAAATTTAGATAATTTCTTCGAACCTTTTTACATTTGTTATAATACCTTCAAAAAGTCTTTCCATCCTCTCCAAACTTCCAAACATAACATTAGTGTCTTCAAGCCCAAGATTTCATACCTAGATTTCTGGATAATGTGAAAAGAACTGAAATTTGGATTGAGTTGGGCCTGCGTATTTGAGCAATTGGGAGCAAATAAAAAAAATTATTTAATTGTAATTTTAGTCCCTTTATTTTAGTTGAATTATAAAAATAGTTTTTCATTTTATTTATCTTTCGTTTTCTAAAATTTGTAGTGTCATTTTTTTTAAGTTACGTCACAGCATTTATGATCATAGATCTCAAGTACAATTGTTGCACTATAAAATCTTTAGGTATGATGTGACTTAAATAAGCGCAAAAAAATTATACATCATCAAATTTTGAACCAAAACTGAGAAGAAATAAATTTAAAAATTATTTTCGTGATTCAATTAAAATAGATGGATCAAAACTGTAATTAAATAAATAATAATAATAATAATAATAATAATAATAATAATAATAATAATAATAATAATAATAATAATACTTGAGGTCAAAATAATGGTAGAAGCTCTCTCTCTCTGTCCTAAAAAAAATAATCATAAATTTGGAATCGTAGTTTTCGATGATTTAAAATGAATGAAAAATATTACTAGAAATATAATTTTGATAGTAATTGTTGCACTTACGAGTAAATATTGGAGGCTAGATAAACGATCATTTAAAAAAATAGTATTGCAAGTTCCTTTCTCTTTCATTGTAGGGGTGCAATTGCCCCACTTTTTTGTTTTGCCGCACCTCTTATTCAATAAAAAAAAACATATATCTTCAAAATAAACTTTATTGCTACACCTCTTTTTCTTAAATGAAAGTCACATTTTAAATTACTAAATACCTCTATAATATCTTACAAATATATAATACTCTAGTGTTAAGTATAAACAAAAAATAATAATAAGACATATATGATGTTTAAAATATAAGAAAATTTTAATTTATTTGATCATATACTCTCAAAATGTACTTCAATATAAAAAGTTTCACAAAAAATAAAATAAAAAAGAAAGGTTACTTTGGGAAATGCAATTTTTTATTACATTAAAGAAGATTAAAAGAAATTAACCACTTTTAACTGTCGTTTGGAGAATTTGTAGATACCCATGTAAGAAATTAAGAAAAATTGATTATAAATTTAAATAATTCAAAAAATAATTAAATATGAAAAAGAGGTGCATTAATTAATTGGATGATGCATATGTCACTTAGTTCAACTAATAAATTTTAATATTTTTAGACTTGATATCATATCTCTCGAATTTTAATTAAAAGTTTTACAATTACATGCAAATCTCTTTTTCATTTTCTCTACTAATCTAAAGAAAGTAACATTAAATAATTGGATGTATACGTAGTACTATGTTTGACTTTAAATATAAACAAACAAAAATATATCTATAAAAGTTTATATATTTAGTTCAAATTTAAATTAAATATAGAGTAAAAGTCTATTTTGGTCTATGAGAAATTTTGAGAGACTCAATTTAGTCTTTGAGAAAAATAAAAACATTTTTTAGTCCGTAAGAAAAATAAACTGAGTCAAATTAGTTCCTGAGAATTTTTTAATGACCCAATCAAGTCCCTAAAAAAATGAAAAAAACACATTATAGTGTTTAAGAAAAATAAACGGGGACAACTTAGTTTTTCGCTCAATTTAAGGAAAAATAAACTCTAGTGCCATTTCATCTAGATAAACCACAAGTCTAAGATAGAAACTATTTTAATTCTACAGTGGTATGCGATTCTGAAGGTGTGACTTATGTTGTCTCTGTCGTTTGTTTCAGAAAGTGCATTTTCTTCTTCATTCTCACGTTTTTCTTTTTCACCTTCGCGTTTATTGTTCTTCCTACTCGCATTTTTGAAGGTACGATTTTATGTATTGTTAATGAAAGATACCCTTGTGGTTTAATTTAAATATTATTGGGGTTGTTTTTTAAAATATATTATAATGTAGTGAATTTTTTGTTGTGGAGATTAAATTGTTTATTTATTATTATCAGATAATTAATTGTCTATTTTTAATTATTATCAAATGTCTAATTATCTTTTTTATTTATTTATAGAAATTACACGTGATAGAATCAAGTTCACGATTCATCGGACAAATTAACAAAAAAAACTCAATTTTTTAACTGTGATTTACATTAAAATTAATTTATCCCGAATTATTTTTCTTATAAACTAAAAAATATTTTTATTTTTCTCAAAAACTAAAATAAATCTTTAAAAAAAATTCAAAGATTAAAATAAATATTTACTGTTAAGTATATTAATTTGTTTAACCCATCTTTGTCATATATTTAACGTGATTCAACAAAATTCTAGAACAGTAGAGTGTTCGTCTTACATTTTAATGAGACGGATGAATTATTGTTAATCACCAAATATAATCTGCCAAACAACCAATTAAATAGTCTAAAACTTGGATTAAGTGATTAAAGAGGAGGTGATGATCCCAATGTGAACGGTATCAAATAAAATTGGTAGCTTGGAAGCGTACGCAACGGGAGCTGTCACAATGCCGTTCGCCGCATGGTTCCGTTTTTTTACCCTTTCTCCCTATTTTGGTCCAATGGTCTGTTTATTTTCTAAAAATCCACGCTGTCACAACCTAACCTTACACCACATTTCTACGTCAATTCAAGTAACCCACGTGGGGTAGGATCTAATCGTCAACTTATATCCTAGTCAACTCTAACCTTTTTCTTCCCCTTTCATTTTTTTTCCTTCTTTCTCTCTATCTTCAAATCGTGGCTTTTTTTTATAAAAATCTTTATTTACTTCTTTATCTATTTTAAAATTATTTAATTATTTCATTCGTATTTTAAAAAAGTATAAATATAATTAATAATATTATTTTGATTAAATTATTTTTTATATATAAAAATATATTATTAATTTCATAAATATATAGCAAAAAATATCACATTAAAAGTTAGTCCTTAAAAAAATTATTTTGTAAATAAGATAATTATTTTGGTACGGAATTTTTTATTATTATTTATTTATTAATATTAATTACAAATTAGTCATTAAATTTTAATTCATTGAAATTAAAATATTATATTTATATATAAACTTTTAATGGTAATTATATCATCTTATTTATAAACTAACAAAGTAAATAATTATGATTTTATAAAAATTAAATTATGTGACTTTTAAAAAACAATAACATATTAATTGTAATTGTGTCAATATAAAATCAAACATGTGATACGTTAAATAAGGTATTAAGTTATAAATTATGTAAAAAAAGTTGAAAAAGTTGAAAAAAGACATCTAATTATAATGGGCGACCAATTTTCTACCAAAAATTCATCATCAACGAAACTTGTTAATTACTCTCCCTAACTCTTTTATAAAAGAATTTTTAAGTCTCATAAAAAAAAGTTATTTAAGTATTATAATTTAAACAAGTGTTACTCTGATCCCAACTCTACTCCCCTCCTAGTCCCTAGCTCCACGGTTCCATCTCAATCGCCTCACCTCACATAATGTCAATTTTTTAATGGGTCCTCATCAATAATTCAACTAAAATGTTAAAATAACTAGACTTAACCGATCAATCAATTTGAAATAGGTCTACTTCTATGCTATTAATTATACAAAAATTGAGATAAAAGATTTAAGCTAGACCCGACCCTGATATAGTAAATGAGGAAATGTGTAATGATACGTACGTCATTGACTTTTTAATTTTAAGACTGTCTATAATGTAACGAAAAAAATACCTATATATTACCTGCATTTTCTGACCAACGACCAATAATGTCTGACTAATTACGATGATAATATTTTTTCATTTTCTTCGTTTGGAAAAATTTGAAATTGTAACTAATTAGGATGAGTATGGTTGATGAGGTCCCTGAAATTGAATGCTTTGAATTTAGTGCTCTTCTCTTAATAACCCTCTCAATGTAGAACAACAAAGATTAATTCCAAGCTAGGGGTACTTCTGAAACTGAAGCTATATAATAAAACGACGTTATAATATTTTTATTTTTTTATTTTTTATGACAATAGTATACTATATGCCTTAATTTTCTTCAAAAAGAGCAACTTTTTCCGCTTGTGCTTTTGGAAAGAAAAAAAATTTGGACGCAGACATTTCTCTCTACTCTAATTAATTAATCAATATGCCCACCAAACAATACCATGTTGCCCATGCATAGAGAAATAATCCATTGTTTGAGTGTCACTGGATTCTAAATTCAAACACTTTGTTTGGCTGATTAACCAAGAAAAAACCTATTTTTAATACACACATTTATTTTATTGGCAGAAAATTATAATTTCTTTAATACAGGGCAAATTTACAGCACGGACAAAAATTATTATAAATTTCTCAAAGAAATTTTTTACCATAAAATATCCGGTCAAATATTTTCTTATAAACATCCATTCACATTTCACTTAAGGTTAAAGTAAGGATAAAAATACAACAATTATTTATTTAATTAAAATATTTTACATCTAATAAGTAAGAAAAAAATTATTATAGAATATTATTATTAAGTATTAAAAATATTTATATAACATTTTTTTATCAAAGCAGTGTTTTATAATTCCCTTTAAGACCCCAACAAATGTTGGACGAATCCCACATATATACCAAATAATCTCCTTCCTCCAACTTTTTTTTTATTTGATTCAATTTGGATGAAAAGAAATGGAAGAGCTAGTTTATTTATTTTTAATTACTAGCTAGTGTGAGTAGTGGGGCTAATACATCGTTTTTAGTTTTCAATAAAACCATCTCATACTATATTCTTGCACACGTACTAATTAGTCAACATTCAGCCGACGTTTTAATTTCCTTTAATGGGGTAATGTCCATTGCTTTGATGGTATACTTTTAATTTGGTTGGGATTGGGTAGAATAGAATCGGGGGGTGTAAATGCGAAGTTTTTGTTTCAAAGAACGACTCTTCTTTAGTCAAGGTAAAGAAAAGAAGCTCGAGTGGATTTCTTTTTCTTTGTTTGGAAAACATCATGAAGCGCCTTTTTCCTTCAAACTTGAGTTGTCTTTCAAAAGTAGTATTAAAAGCAATTTGAAAGAGACCAATGTTAAAAAAGAGCGTCACAAGAAATTGAAATTTGTTACGATCATGCATGGAATGAAGAAAATATGTTTCCACTCATAATGTTTCTAATTACCTTTAGCATGGTTAAGGGGGAATTCACCGATTTGATAGATTTCCCATGTACAGGCAAATGTTACTACTAATCAATTAAGTTTGTATATTTTATCCTGGCAAAACCATTAGGTTTATTGTCGAAGCATACCGTTTTGAATATTAAAAAATATATCTTAGAATTATATTTTATATCATATTATATTTTTTTTTGGTTTATGAATGAGTCTATATATTCTTATAAATAGCAATTAATATTAAATTTTTTGTATTAAATCATTATTACTCAATAATTACATTCTAATGAAATCATAATCTATTTTTGTTCGTTTTCTTCTTTGTAATTCTCAATATTATTAACGCAAGCATAAAATGTCAAATGAGTAATCATGTAGGTAGTTGCCGAATGAATCCCACTAACTTTCCTTTAGATCGATAGCGAAAAGAGCTAGCTAGAGACTTGCTGTGTTGCCCAACCTAACTAAACAATATCCCAATACGCCATTGCACGAATGATTTTTTTGTCACCTTCCAACTAATTAATGCAAAGATAAATATCGAGTAGTTAAATTATTGATAAAAAAATATCATGTGTGATGACCAAATTGATTTGAGATTCTATCTCTTAAGTAATTTTGATGATAATATTCGTATACAAGTAAACATTAAGGACATAAACCAAAAGAAAAGCATTACATTTTTTGTGAATGCATCGACGATCCAAGCTATTTCATAATCTTTCAAAACCATCAAAAGTTTACTTCCAAATAATTTTTATTTGGTCAGAAGATTATAGACCCAATGCATATTTTTAGGGGTGTTCATAATAATCAAATAATCTTCGTAGTTGAACTAAATCGTATTATTTTTGAATTGATTTATAAAAATTGAAAATTAAACTGTTTTTTCAAAAACAATTTATTAATTGAACTAATTTATGTTGAGTTTCCTGAAATTACTAGGAGCAAAAAGCTTTCACTTGTAATAACTTTTATTTGGCAAGTGAATATTAAGGTTATTTTATAACATACACAAGTGAACATGCACAACTGTTTATTCAATGTTCGAATAGTGGAAAAATTCTTCAAATGTATGACTGGACATAATTATCGGTGATAGTAAATTAGAATAAATTAGAGCATCTCCAACGTTGAACTCAATATGGGTTCATTAAGTGGGATCCACCGTGCCACATCATCTTGAAATAATTCATTCATTTTTTACTCCAACGGTGAACTCACATGTTCTTTAGATAGGGTCCACCACTAATAAATCATTTATTTATTATTATTCATAAATTAATAAAAAAAAAATAACTGTACCAAAGTACCGTTCCTTCGTGAGAGAGAACGGCGATGACAGCTTGGTACATCTCCAACAGTGAACTCATTAAAAACTGAAGGTTATGTAACTACACCTGGCGGACGAACTTATTTTGGCTACCGTTGGAGATGCTCTTATATATGATTAGACATAATTAGCTGTGATAGTAAACTAGAATAAATTATCCGTGTATATCTTTTTTTATCCTTTATTTTTTTGTTGCTTACTGTTGTTTAGTCTAAAACGTAATTAACAGAGATTAATCACTTAAGCGAAAATATTTTTAGAAATCACTTTTAGAAAGAAATATTTTAAACTTTATGTTTATTTCATACGTGTATTTTCTTTTGTATAATTTTTAATCAACTCGTGAAAATTTTCCTCTTATTTTGATTTAGTTTGTAGTTATTTAATTTGAATAAAATATATTCTTATGATTTATAGATATATTTTGTTTGTAAAAAGTTTGTGTTTATTTTACTTAAAGGTAGTCTTTGATATATGTATGTTAATACAAAATGTAAATAAAGATAAATTAGATATGTTTTATGATCATCATATTATATCCGTATTTGTATACGTGGTTATACAAAATCAACGAAACAGTAATGTTGTTTTATTATTATACCGAGTATTATGTATAACTTTATTTTATATGTCATTCATGAATGTTAATTTTATAAAAAAGTCATAATTTTTTTATCATATTATACAAAAATATTAATATCATGGCATTACTCTCAATTTATAATATAACCATAAGTAATAAACATACTTTAATAAAAGTTTTATTTGTTTTATTATATTTTTTGTTGGTATAAGATGATTAAATGGTAGTGGTGGTTTTTTTTTTTTTTTTAATAATCCTAGTTTTAAATTTATTTACTTAAATACTCCTTTTTAAAAATTATTAACTAAAATAACTTTCTTTTTTTTTTAAGTTACAAGTTACTCTTTAGAATGGTGACTTCACGAAGGAATTTAAAAAAAATATCATTTTTTTTTCAAATTACAATATATATATATATATATATATAATTAATAAAAATACATAAATATAAATTTTAAAATATATAGATTGACTAGAGCTGTTTGTAACATTTGGACAATGTTTTTGAGTATGGCCAATTAACCGACATTGTCCACATTTTCTTTAACATCCATTTCAGTTCTAATACGGATACTATTTGGAGGACCTTTTTTAATTCTCCGCATTTCAGGATTGTGATACAATGTTTCACCTTCATATGTAGTTCAATATCATTTATTGGGTATATGTGGAAACTCTTCTTTATAGATGTTAAATACATTAAGAACCTTGTACACATCAGATAAAAAACACTAACTAGTTTTGACGAGCGTAAGAAAATACAACTATGACACGTGAACAATGACGTCTATAGCCTGAAATTTTCCAATAGAATCTTTTGCTTGCTATTGCACAAGATGGAAACAAAAATACAATTCTTATTGCTTATGCATTTGTGGAAGGTGAGATAGGGGGTGTTTGAAGCTTTTTTTTGAAAAATCTAACAAGGTATGTAACACCTCAAGTCGACGTTTGTTTGATTTCAGATAGACACATAAAAAATACTTATAATAATCCAAATAATGATTGGCACGATCCTCCGTCAACACATGTGTACTGCATCCGACACATTGCACAAAATTTCATGAGAAATTTCAAGAACAAGGAACTTCAAAGAAAACTTGTGCGACCAATTGATCATTTTGAAGTCAATATTCAAAGAAGATGGTGTCATTGTGACAAATTTAAGGCTATACACATTCCTTGTTCACATGTCATAGCTGCATGTTCTTACGCTCGTCAAAACTATTTAGTGCTTCTACTTGACATGTACAAGGTTGTTAATGTATTTAACATCTACAAAGAAGAGTTTTCACTTATATCAATGAAGGATATTGGCCCACATATGAAGGTGAAACATTGTATCACAATCTTAAAATGTGGAGAATTAAAAAAGATCATCCAAATAGTACTCGTATTAGAACTGCAATGGACGTTAAAGAAAATGCGAACTATGTCGGTTAACTGATCATACTCGAAAATATTGTATAAATGTTACAAACAGCTCTAGTTAATCTATTTAATTTAAAATTTGTGTTTATGTATTTTTATGAATTATATATATATATATATATATACTACTTTTATTATTTAAAAAAAATATATTTTTTTAAAAAAATTCTTCATAAAATCACCATTCTAAATGAAGAGTTGTAATTTTGATAGATAATATTTAAATAAATAAATTTGAAAATAAGATTATTTAAAAAATATCAGTAGTTGTTTTGAGAAAGAGAGAGTAAGAAGCTGTGAGCAGGTGATGTGGTCCCATTAGTAAAGAGTCAACATGGTGCCTGGATGGTTTTGTAGTAAGTCATTGAATGAATCATCTCATGACATGCAGCATAGAATAGAAGACAGAGAAAGAGCCGGGCCGTCAAATTGGTTGACTTGGCTTTTGCTTTATCGTGTCTTCTGTTGAATTTCTTGTCGTTGCGTGTATACTAGTATATGAGAGAGAGAAAAAAAGATCATTTTCAATTTTATCACGTGTAACATCCCCGCACTATTCGGGGCGGTGGCTCCTTTTTCTTCGACTTCATTTATGAGTTAGTCAAATTCTTTCTTCACGAAAGCTATACGAACCAACCACTATCTCTCTCTCTTTCTTACTTTTTTCTTCATCAAATCAATGCAAGTAATCCTTTTGGGATCATCATTTTCTAAATAAACAAAGTAAAGCCTCGGGTCGGGTGTCCATTTATTCATACTAGTAGTTTCATGATCCACGTTCATACTAGTACAACCAATCACCTATTACTACCAATCCCTTTTACTTTTCGGGATTAGAGGATTTATTAGGTTATTGTTAGCCTCAAATGCAATGCAAACTAAAATTATTACTAGTTGGTTCAAATAAAAGAGATTCACTAATTAGTTTTCCATTTTACTACCGTCATACAAATATTGAATTATTGAATTAGTTAATATATATATAAAAAATAAAAAAATTACTTTTATCTAAGTATCTTTTGTTAGATATAGATGAATTATTAATGCCATAAATATATAATTGAAGATAATATATTGTAAGTTTGTAATTAATATTAATTATAGAATACAAATAAATAAAAACATTGAAAAGTAAAAGGATGATTTGTTTGGAGATAATTTTTTTAATAAATGAGTATTATTTTGGGATGAAAGAAGTACAATTAATGAATGTTAATTTCTAAAAATAAATATATTTAATTTTTAATGTAAAACTAATTATTACTCCATTTGTTATTTTCTGTATTTATTATATTTAGAGAAAAAGTTATTTTGTTATTTATTATTTTCAAAGTTAAATTTAATATTAATTATTATTATTTTTTAGTAAAACTCTCAGTTATTATTTGCAGATAAAAGATAAAAAATAAAAAATAATTAAGATTATTATATGAAACAAATCAATAAATAAATAACAAAATTTATAAGTTGTTTTGATGTGCATAAAAAACTATACAAATGATTAATAAAGATGCGGATTTTTTTAAATTGTACTTTTTAATTAATAATATAAAAATATATATAATTTTTATCAAAATTCATTTTAAAATCATTTTTATAAATAATTATAATGTACTGATGATATAAAAAATTTACATTGGTAATACATAATACTTAAATTCTTACGATAATATAAACACATCAATTGTTAATGTAAATAATTGAGTAGATTAGTGATATATAAAGTATATTATAATTAAATTTTCAATTAAGTTGATGGTTCTCTTTTGCATTGTATTTCAGTATTAAATATAAATAAAAAAACCAAATTTATTTGATTTAAACTTAGAGTAAATATATAAAATATTTTTACTTATACATAAAAAAAAGGATAGGATAATATCCTAATAGCAATATAAAGAGATAATTGAATTAACCAAAGACAAGTGAAATAAAAGTATGAATTTGAATCATATCTACTAACATTCTCTCAGCAACCTCAAAACTCTATGTATATCTCTGATCAATTTTTCTTCTCTTTAATTTACTTGTCTTGAATATTTTCTCCGTATATGTGGACGTGTGGGTTGTGTGGGCACCTAGCTAGCATTCAGATTTGGGGGACATTTTCCACCCTGACGCACCATCTGACGCAACAATATTTTTTTGGTAAAATAATAATAATAATAATAACAATAATAATAAATTCCGTGGAATTTTCACAAAATCCAAATTTGATTTTCCATTTGGTCCACGCTCCTTCAATTCCCAATCTCTTTTTATACCCTAATCTATTTCACTGGTGAAAGACTTCATCTACCTCTCTCTCTCTCTTTTCTACATCTCTCTCTCTCTGATCAATTCCTTATATATGGACAAAGGATGGGGACTCGCTCTTGATACTTCACCATCCTCTCCAATTCCATCTCTCCCTTTTCTACCTTCCAAACAACCATCTGCATCCTCATTCAACACCAACGATAGAATGTTTCCCATTTTTGGATTCCCAGTCAACCTTAGCCGCAACACTTCCAACGCCGAAGACGGTGACCGGAAAGTAATCGGCGAAGTCGATTTCTTCTCAGAAAGAAACAATAAGCCTTCACATGTTAAATCTAACAACACCGTCAAAAAGGAGATTATTACAACCGATGAAAAGTCTCCCATATCTAATATCCACGTAAACGTAAGCTTCTTATAATTCATTTCATTTTGTTCAATCTTCCTTTATGGCGGCTACCTAGTTATAAATTAAATAATAATCATCATCATATCTACTAGCTAATTAAATGTATTAATTAATTTGCTTGAAACATTTTAGACTGGATTACAACTTGCAAACACCGGGAGCGATCAATCTGTAGTAGACGATGCTGTTTCATCTGATGCCGAAAATAAGCGAGCCAAAACCACCGAGGTGCATAATTTCATATTTATATAATTAATCTTTAATTAATTGTAATTTTTACTTTCTGAATTTGATAATTAATTATATAATTTTGTTTAATTAATTCAGCTTGCACAGTTGCAAGTCGAGCTTCAACGGATGAATTCAGAAAACAAAAAACTGAAAGAGATGCTAAGTCATGTTACTGGTAACTACACGGCTTTGCAGATGCAACTCGTCGCATTAATGCAAAAGAATCACCATACCGCAAATGAGGTAATTATAAAAAGTTTATAATAAAAAATATTATATTTATAATTAATTGACGGTGTAAAAACTATTAATATGTAGCAGTAACAAGTAAAATTGGTTTGACATGTGGAAATTTAATTATAATATGTCATTAAAAATAAATTCAGGTTGTTAATGCAAAAAGTGAGGAGAAAAAGCAAGGTGTTGGTGGAGGAAGGGTACCAAGACAATTTCTTGAGATAGGTCCAAGTGGTACAGCAGCAGAAGTAGATGATCAAGTATCGAATTCTTCATCTGATGAAAGAACTAGATCAAACACACCTCAGATCGAAGCAGCTGGAACAACAAGAGATCACATAGTTAGAAATAACAATGGTAAAAATGGTAGGGAAGAAAGTTCGGATTCAGAATCACAAGGTTGGGGTTCCAATAAGGTTCAGAAAATATTGAACCCTTCCAATCCTATAGATCAATCTACAACAGAAGCCACAATGAGAAAAGCTCGTGTCTCTGTTCGCGCTCGATCAGAAGCTTCAATGGTATGTATTTCTTAATTAACTATTAACTACTAATTAGTACTCCCTTCTAGATGATTAATTAATTATTTATATAACTGAATCACTACAATTGCAGATCAGTGATGGGTGTCAATGGAGAAAATATGGACAAAAAATGGCTAAAGGAAATCCATGTCCAAGAGCATATTATAGATGCACTATGGCAGTTGGTTGTCCAGTTCGCAAACAAGTCAGTTTTCTTTCCGATAGATTATCTACAAATTCATTATTAAGAAAATAAAATGAGAAATATTCATAAATAAAATAAGTTTCTCACTAATTTATTCCCTACTAAATTACACCGCAAACATTTTTTTTTAATTTAAATTTTTATAACTATTAGTAATTAAAATGTTTTAAAAACTAAACTGGATATCTAATCAATTAGACCTCTTAAGTCATGGTTTAACTATTGATCAAACCAATACAAAATCATATGATCAAACTGGTAAATCTTAACTAGTACTAATTCACAATTAAACCGGTTGAATTATTTGATTTGATTCAATTTTTTATAGTAAAGTTCGACTTGATTTTTAAAACATTGATGATTACTTTATAGTAGTATGAATAGCTTTGTTGATAACTACTAAGCATTAATGTAGAGCTAAATTAATCATGTTTTTTGTTTGTTAATATATAGGTTCAACGTTGTGCTGAGGACACAACCATTTTGGTAACAACATATGAAGGAACACATAACCATCCACTACCACCAGCAGCTATGGCTATGGCATCAACAACTTCAGCAGCTGCAAGTATGTTACTATCAGGTTCAATGTCAAGTGCAGATGGAATCATGACACCAAATTTGTTAGCAAGAGCTATTCTTCCTTGTTCAACAAGCATGGCAACACTTTCAGCTTCAGCACCATTCCCTACTGTTACATTAGATCTCACACAAAACTCAAATTCAAATCCAAATCCAAATTCAAATCCATTGCAATTTCAAAGACCTCATGCACCATTTCAAGTACCCTTTTTCCAAGGACAGCCTCAGAATTTTGCACAAGCAGCAGCAATTTATAATCAATCTAAATTCTCTGGTCTTCAATTGTCTCAAGAAATTGGTTCTTCTCATTTGACAACACAAGCTTCAAGTTCAACACAACCACCACCTCAACATCCTTCCTTGGCTGACTCTGTCAGCGCCGCTACCGCAGCCATCACCGCCGATCCTAATTTCACTGCGGTTCTCGCTGCCGCTATCTCCTCTATCATTGGTGGTGCTCATGGAAACAACAACAACAATTCCAACAACAACAGCAGCAGAAATACAATTAGTAGTTTTTCAGGAAACTAAATTCCTTTTCTTCTTTGGTTCCTTGTTTTTTTCTCATTAATATTATTCCTTTTTTTTGTACATGGGTAAGGGAAAGTGACGTCATAAATGTTCATATTCTTTTTAGTCCATGTCTTGGGATTGTGGGGATATATATATATATTAGATCATATAAGAGAAAATCCAATTCAATTTTTTGTTTTATTCATCATTTCACCGTAAATAATCTTAGATATGTTATTCAATATTCTTATAGAGAAAATAGACAGGTGAAGAGAAAAATAATAATATTTTTTTTTAATTTGTTTCATAGTTATCTTTTCATATCTTGGACCATATGTTTTCTGAAAAATGTTGAAAACAACGGAGATAGTAACCAATCTACTAAAGAACAAAAAAAAGAAAAAGAGGAAAGAAGAAGAAAAATGGTGTATAAAGAGCCAAATGAATTGTCCATGTTTGCTAAGAATATGCGAATTTTTTTGATTGGTCAAGAAATACGGCCATATTTATGGTAGGAAGTAGTAATCCAAATGTGGACTTCCGCTAACCATTGATGTTGACATGCTTATAATTTTTTTTGAAGTTGACACAAATAATTGAATTTTGTGATCTCATTTAAATTTAGAATTTGATTGATAAATTAATAAACCATCTAATTATAAATTCTCATTGAAATTAAAAGTTTTCTCTCACTTCTATGAGGTGTATTTTTCTAAACTTGTTTTCGTAACAAAACTTAGCTAGGGAGAGGTGGGAGGGTAGGGATTTAAATTTGGCTTAACAATTTATCATAAATAAATTGTCAACATCATGACTTTAAATATAGCAATTATATTACAAACTTTTATATTATATTAAAAAATAAAAAAATGAAAAGCGGCCAAAATTACATCTGTCCCGCTTAGCGACCATAATTTAAAATTATAGTTAAAATTGTTCAAATTAATTTAACTTTTTTATTATGTGATTTAAATTATACGATCTCAAAGTGACGGTTGAGATCATTTAGGGCATAAAACTACGTAGAGCTTAATGGTAGGCGATTCTAGTCAAGGAGGTACTAGCTAGTGTGTTTCTAAGCAACTTCGTGCGGTCTCGTTATACGTGATAATAATAATGGTAATCATTTAATACTTGTAGATAAGGTCAACTTATAATAAATACTATAGGAGGTGGAAATTGAAATGAAAAGTGAGTTGGTGGACGTTGATTGGGAAGAAGTATACATTTTTTGACTTTGTGTGCGGTTTCGATGCGTTCACGTTAGTGCCACCTTAATACCCGTTTGGAGTAATATTCATGATGGAACCGAACAAGAGACATAACGAGAACATGTTACCATAATACTTCGTCATACACCGTACGAACAACTGATTCTTCGTTGACTTTCTTTTGACTTTATCCAAACCGAAGGCGGTGAGTGACTTATATCATTGGCTTATCTCTTTTTCGTTGAAGGATAAATAAAAAAGTAAAAAGATTAATTACATAGTTCTGTGAATGAATGAGTTCATGTGCTTGCATGTGAAGGAGAAGACTAGTTTCATTAGTTTGTTTATTTTCAAAATCAGCTCGATACCAAGTATTCATGGAATGGAATACTAAATTGTGCTCTGTGAACAAGAAAGATACGGTGCATTTATTGAGTTTGATTTTATTCGATCCAAAAGAAGGAAGTACTAGTACTTCTAAATTCACTTCTAAACAATTATTATTTCTTAAGTGTATTATAGTTGTTAAATATAAAAAAATATTATTTTATACTGAAAATGAATAAATTTTGTATTTTTAAAAATAAATTTATAATTTATAATATAATATTTTTATCTTCCTATATTTAACAAATATTTTTGAGATATTTATTATAATTTTTTTTTACTATAAGATAAAGGAGTTTAGGTATCTTTTTCAGTAAAAATTCAAACCTATATTTATCGCAATGTATGAGTCTATTTCATCCACTAAATCTAATATTTATTGATATTTTAATATCTACACACCTCGAACAAGATTAGTTTCCATAGAAACAAATCTATAAAAAAAAAATGACACTAAAATTATTTTGAGAAACTTAATAAAAACCATTATATATGTTTCTCCATTGAGATATAAAAATAAAATTCATTTATAAATAATAAGTATACGTCTATATTTTCAAAAAAGTAAGTATATGTCTAAAATTGACATCCTAGAAAACAATGAAAGTATCCTAAAAACCTGAATTCAAACTATTACATATTTTTAGTTGTGACTAAGGTATATCGCTGAGGTGCAAGTAGTTGTTTTGTTGTGTGTTGTTTTCACATGGGCTATTCTTGTTTGGGTCGGTTGCGGCCTTTAGAGGTTTATGTTTGCCCAAGCCCAATATATGGGTTTCGTGGTCATATATTTCCTTTCTGAAATTGTCATTCTTGCTGTACACTACATGGTTTTTCCGAAAGAAAACAATAACTAAAAGTCTAAACATTATGTTTTGACAAATTGGGACGAGAAATCTCAACAACAACAAAAAGCTAAACATCTCTTTGTTTATAGAAAAATGTTCATCCGTCCTCCAATTTTATCTATATGCTCTAATACATTATCAAAAATTAAGATTTAATATAAATGAGTAAATATTAAATATTGAATGAACAGTCACTTTGTCTATAAATATCACATCAAGTATTGTCTTGCTCAATGCATAACCTAATAAGGCATACATTGGGCCTCATTTTTTTTTTTTTTACTTTGTATTAGATCTCATTTTATTTTTATACTTTCCAATAGTATATTTTAAGTTTTCAAACGGAGAAATCTATTAACCACCCCTATATTTAATCTTCACACTCCTATAATTTTTTAAATTCCACTTTTGTCTTCATTAATTTTTTTAAAATAATTGTTAAAAGCTCAATTCCAGTTAAACAAACGGTCTTTCATTTTTTTTATGATAGTATTATCTACTTGTTTCTATATCGACACAAATTGTTGCCAATATACAAATTAATTAACTAATTGAGTACACAGTGAAACTAGGAATATTATCGTGATATTGTATCTGAAATAGTTGAGTTTTTATTTTTCTCTAGGTTATTTGTTTTTTGGATTTTCACCTGATTGCTATGAATGAAAATTTAGGAGGTGGTCTCTAATCCTCTATAGCATAAAACATCTATAATTTAGTTGGACGAAACTATTTTGTAGAGTATATTATGAGAAATCAATAATGACAACTATTACAAAATCTGAAATAAAAAACGTTGAAATATAAGCTTAAACAATTATTAGAGTTGAGTCATGTGTTAAAACAAGTGCAAGATATAGGGTAGTGATTACTTTCAGTAAGGTCGAGAAAAGGGACCTTTCAAACTTAAAAGAGTATCATCAATTTATTTTATATTATATATAAACATAATGAGTGACACCAACTTTTTAAGTGTTAATATATTAAGAGGGATGTCAAATTTTTTTAGTAATACAAAGTATATGTATGCATGCATCACTGAACATTCATGTGACAATATTTTTGTTAGAAAAAATACATAGAATTAACGATTCTAATAATCGTGAGACTTTATTTTTTTATTTCATCCAAAACATCAAAAATCTCAAAACCGACACTGATATATTGTGATAATTTCTTAAGTCCTAATTCAATCGACAAAATTGATGGAACAAATCATAAAGGAAATTGAAATCTAAATTTACACTTATCAGAATGATGAGAATCAAAAAGCTTTATTATTTCACTTGCTTTATTTGCTTACATATACATTGCTTTTTATAACTTTTAACAAACTAAACTTTCTTCTAACTAACTTGACTAACTAATTGTCCAGTCAACTCTAACTAACTAATTTGAATTACATCATATTTCTCAACAAACCTCCTTAATTCACATTTGTTAGTGACATCATTCCAAGCATTCTTCTAAGTTCTTCAAATATGCCCTTATTTAGTGGTTTAGTCAGCACACCTGCAACTTGAACTTCTATTTTGCAATGCATCAACTGTAACTTTTCTTTGTTAACTTGATCACGCAAAAAATGAAACTTGGTTTAAATGTGCTTGCTTCTTTCATGTGCTACATGATTTTTCGCCAAATTTATTGCATATTTGTTGTCTACTAATAGCTTCATTATATTTGCTCCATTTAAGCCAATTTCACCAAGTAACATTTTCAACCATGCTACTTGACAAGTTGCCAAGGTTGCAGCCACATACTCAGCTTCACATGAGGATAATGCAACCACACTTTGCTTCTTAGAACACCAAGATATTGGTGCTTTTCAACACATGAACACATATCCCCATGTGCTTTTCCTGTCATCTTTGTCTCTACTCCAATCCGAGTATGAATATCCATGAACTTCTGCATTTGTATGATCAGACTTTCCAGGAAATAATATTCCAAAATCTTGTGTTCCTTTGATGTATCTAAGTATTCTTTTTGCTGCAACTAGATGAGAAACCCTTGGCTTGTCCATGAACCTACTTATCAGCCCAACACCATATGCCAAATGTGGTCTTGTGTTGCAAAGATATCTCAAGGATCCCACAATATGCTTATAGAGAGTAGCATCTACCATTTCATCAGTTCCATCCATCTCAAGCTTGATTCCAGTATCTACTGGAGTTGTTACTGGTTTACACTCAACCATATTAAACCTTTTCAAAATATTAGTAACATACTTTCTTTAATGTAGAAAAATTCCTTTGCTTGTGGTCACAAACTCCATACCCAAGAAATATGATAGTGAGCCTAAGCCTGTCATTTCAGACACTGACATCATATTCTTCTTAAACTTAGATATTTCCTTCTCATTACTTCCAGTTACAAGTAAATCATCAACATAGAGGCACACTCTGAGATGACTTGATGCTGCTGATTTTTTCACATACACACCATACTCCTTTGTGCACTTTGTGAATTTTTGCTCTAAGAGAAAAGTATCAATTCTTTTATTCCAGGCTCTAGGAGTCTACTTCAATCCATACAACGCCTTTCTAAGCCTGAACACCTTGTCTTCTTGCCCTTTTAATTCAAACTCAGGTGGCTAACACACATTGACTTCCTCCTCTAATAGACCATTCAGAAATGCAGATTTTACATCAAGTTGATATAATGACCAATCTCTCTTGCTTGCCAATGCTACTACAAGCCTTATAGTTTCAATTCTAGCCAAAAGAGCAAAAACCTCATTGAAATCCAGTCCAGGCTTTTGCAAAAAACCCCTTGGAACTAATCTTGCCTTGTACTTTGCAATCTCTCCATTTGACTTCATTTTCATCTTGTAGACCCATTTTACATCTATGACTCGTTTCAGTTTTGACAAGGACACCAACTCCCAAGTCTTATTCTTCTCTATTGATTTCAATTCTTCTATCATAACTTCTTTCCACTTCACATGACTCAATGCTTGTTCTAAACTGTCAGGTTCTACCTCTGCAAGTAATGCAAAATGAGTTAAGTCACCTTATGCAGTAATTGCTGAATATGGAAGTAACTCATAGCCATCAAGTCTGACTGGTTGATGTCTTTCCCTTTGTGATCTTCTTACTGGTTCTATTTTCTGCAGGTGCTTCAACCTGTTCTTCACCGTCTTAACTGTTTTCAAGCACCACAAATACTCTTTTATCATTGCTGCATTCAGAGTTTGTATCCAGTTCCAACCTTTTAATTCATCTACAACGTCTTTGCTTATGACAACTTTTCTCTGTCTTAGATCAAACATTTTGCATGCTCCTGTTGAATGATAACCAAGTAGCACCATTGGTTGAGCCTTATCATCCAGTTTATTTTTCAACTGCTCAGGAACATGTCTAAAGCATAGAGAATCAATAATTCTGAGGTGTTTCACATTTGGCTTTCTTCCTAGCCATGCCTCTTCAGGTGTGACATCACCCAATTTCTTAGTTGGACATTTATTCAAAATGTAAACAACAGTTGCTTCTATATCTCCCTACATATAGTGAGGTATTCCTATATCCTTCATCACGCTTCTTACCATATTTAAGATAGTCCTATTTCTTCTGTCAGCAATACCATTGTGTTGAGGTGTATATGGCGATGTTACTTCATGTACAATTCCATCATTTTCAGAAAATTTTGCAAATTCCAATGAGTTGTACTCTCCACCTCCATCAGTCCTAAGAGTCTTAATCACACATTCCCCTTGTTTTTCAACCGTTACTCTAAACTTCTTGAAAACATCAAATACTTCACTATTTTTCTTGATTATATACACCCATATCATTCTAGTATGTTCATCATTAAAAGAAACAAAATAATTATTACCTCCAAGTGACTTGACCTCAAATGGACAACACACATAAAAAAATACCACTTCAAGCTTTTTATTTGATCTGCTTGTTATTTCTGCTTTGAAAGAGTTTATGGGCTGCTTTGACTCACAACATCTTTCACAAACTTGAGTTGGCATCTTTATGACAGGAAGACCATGTACCATCCTTTTCTCTTCTAATGAGCTCAAGTTTCTGAAATTCAAAAGCCCAAACCTCTTATGCCATCTCCAATTTTCATCTTCTACTATGGTTGACAAGCATCTATGCTCCATCACTTGCAATCTGATCTTAACAGTCCTATTACTGGACAAAAGAGCTTTTAAGATTAGTCTACAATTTGCATCACACAACTTTAGTTGACTCTCCTCCATCCTCATAGAAAAATCCTTTTGCAGCAGTTGTCCAAGACTGAGTAAGTTACTCTTCATGCTTCGAACATAAAGCACTTCATTTATGTAGGAACTTTTTCCATCTTTGCTAAAAAAAATTATACTACCAACACCTTCAGCAATGATACTACTATTGTCTGCAAACCTGACCTTTCTTTTCACCTCCATGTTCAAATTCTTGAACCAATATTTATTACAAGTCACATGATTTGAGCAGCCTATATCTAAGTACCAAAAATCATATTGCTCAACTTATGATTTGGTGACTGCCATCAACAATACACCTTCTGAATCCAAATCTTCATCATTTGCATATTGCACCTCACCATCTTTCCTTTGAAGAATCTTATGTTTTCATTCATTTGCAAAATGACCATACTTTTGACAATTAAAGCATTGTGTTCCTTTCTTGTCAAACCTTTTCTTGTATTTTGTATTTACTTCTTTCTTGTTCCTTTCTTGAGCACATTGTTCACTAGTGCCCTCATCTGATATGATCCTTTTCCTTTTTTATTCTTCCATTTCCCCTTCTTGAACTTTCTCCCATCACTGAAATTCTTCTTTGATGTTTGAGCTTGTAGAGTCTGCTTAATCACTTTCTCTGAGCTTCTCTATTTGAGCCTCAATTCGCGAGCCTCCAACTAACCCTGTAGTTCTTCTAACTTCAGTTTTGAGAGATTTTTTGACTCCTCTATAGCCACCACAATGTGATCAAAATTAGGAATTAAAGTTCTCAGAACTTTCTCTACCTTCATCAACTCAATTATCGCTTCTCCACACGACTTCATCTGATTTGTTAATGTGAGTAGCCTTGTAAGAAACTCTGCAATGGTTTCTTGCTCAATCATCTGCAATAACTCATATTGCCTTCAAAGACTTTGTAATTTCACATTCTTCAACTTATCAGCACCTTCATATGCACTCTTGAGAGTGTCCCATGCTCATTTTGCAGTTTCAACATCTATGATCTTCTTAATAATGTTGGAGTCGACACACTGATGGATAACCAATAAGCCTTTTCCGTCCTTCTTCATTTGTTCTTTATTCAAAGCCTTCTGCGCATTAGTGGCATTTGTTGCCAATTCAGAAACACCATCATTAACGACTTCAAGCACATCTTGAAACCGGAAAATCACTTTCATTTGAGAACACCAATGCTCATAGTTCTTTCCATTAAAAATAGGAAGATTTGCTGGGAAATGACCATTCTTTTCCATCTTCTTTTGCCCAAGAATCGAACCTTGCTCTGCTATACCAATTTGTTGGAACAAATCACAAAGGAAATTGAAATCTAAATTCACACTGATTAGAATGATGAGAATCAAAAAGCTTTATTATTTCACTTGCTTTATTTACTTACATATATATTGCCTTTCATAGCTTTTAACAAACTAAATTTTGTTCTAACTAGCTGTCGAGTCAGCTCTAACTAACTAATTTGAATGACATCATATTTCTCAACAAAAATATCAATAGTATTAAATTGATAAAATAAACAACTAATATAGTATGAATGATAAAAAATTTGTCTATTTTATTGGTTTATTAATTTTATTTTGAAAAATCATTTGTTTATTAATTAATCCAATACGTTAAAACTTTAAACTTGTGATGTACTATTAAATTGGAATATACCTTTTACCTTTTTTTTAATCCATTTGTGCTTATAAAGAAATAGCTCTCAATTGAAATTGATTAAAAATTATACTAGTAAGTTATATATATATA
>NC_021160.2:5635533-5657969 GCF_000331145.2 Cicer arietinum | reverse complement strand
TATATATCGAAAAGTTTCACTTATATATCCAGGGATAATCTAATACAAGACAAGATAGACAAGATAGATAAGCTCTAGCTTAATTTTATAAATAGACTAACGTTGTAATTACATGATTTTAATGTGACCATATTAGAAAAAGTTTGCTTACTTGCACTTCCAATCACACCTTAATGTGGGGTATGCTAACCTCACTCTCCCATTCTTTCATTCACAAATTGTGGCTTTGCTTCTTGGCAATGTCATCCATGTTTGCTTCCTCACGTTACACATTTTTGCTTTTTCTCCACACTTTCATTAACATCACTTGAGTTCCTCTTCACGCATATGAATGTCCATGATACTTGTTACTTCACCATTGAAGTAAGCTCTATAAAACTAAGTGAAAAAAAAAAACTTTGTATACTTCTTCCTCTCTGTATATTTTGTTTATTTTAAAATAGTATAAATAAGAGATAATAATAATTTTATCGAATACTTTTTGTTAAATATTTTTTTGTTAAGTATTTTATCCTATTATAAATATATAATAGAATATAATGATTTAAAAATAATGTACATAATAATAATTAGTAATATAATAAAAATAAAAATAATTAATTTTATATCAAATATTGAAAATAATATTCAATTTGAGATAATTTTTGTTGTTGTTGTTGAAATAACACCTCGAGATAAAGAGGTTACCGTGTTATAGTTTTTGTTATTTAATAATATTTTACTATTACATAAATATTTTAAGTCACTTTTTTTTATATCTGAACTAATAATGAAATATCATTAAAATAGAAGTTTAAATACATTTTCAACTTTTATATTTTTGTTATGCATAATTTTAATTTTTACTTCATTTTTAAATTGAAAATACACCATCGTTATTGAAATATAATGCATCCAAATTAATATGTTAATCTAAATTAAATGTCTCATCAAAATTATGCTCACTCAAACTAAGAAAAAATAAAACCACATTAAGTTCAAAAACCTTTTATCTATATATGTAATAAAAACAATATTTTTCTTAATATAGTGTATTTTATTTCAAAAGATATATTATCTACTATTTTAATACTATTACTTTATTGCACAGGTCAAATACTATATTTTTTTTAGTTTTCTTACATTTTATAAAAGTGAGAATAATTGTAAAAGAAAACATGTTCAATTTTTATAATTATATATTTAGTCAATTTAACTTATTTTATTTAAAATCAAATAAAAATTAAAAGAAAGTTAACCTTTTCTATGAAGATAGGTTAGCTTAATGTATATAATAATAGGCATATGGACAAGAGAATACCGACATCGACGTTGATTTGGATAAAAGGAGATTACGTTATTATTAAATATACACACACAACATTAAATTTCATAAAACGAAAAATTGAATTAGTGGTGCGTTAGATGAGATTCCCGAGCTGACGTCAGGGGTAAAGGGGATGTGTTGTGTTGTGTCGCGTGATAATGCATTTCCCTTCTGCTTCTCATCCACGTAACCATTTCAGTTACCATCCCAAACAAGCCTTCACGAGAAACCCTCCACCATCAACGGCTCTCCTGCATTGCTTTCTCTCATCAACGGCTTATAAAAGAGGGACCCACAACGAGTACGAGAATAGGGTGCTAGTCGAGCTGGGCCCACTTCACTGCCAACCTCAACCAGGTTGGTAGTTTCTTATTTGCACCATTTCGGCTTTAAATAAATTCTCTCCCTCATCACCCTTTCTTCACAATTCTCATTTCAATCCTCTCTTCTTCAACAATCCAATTCTCGGTAACTTCATTTCTCTTCCTCTATTTCATTCTTATTTTTAATATTAATGCATGCATTGCTGGATTATTCTTCTATAATGCATTTGTGGCTTTTATTCGGATATTATAAACTTTTTTTAATGCATGTGAGGGTTTGGTGGGGGAATGAAAGGGGTTTATGCTTTGTTTAATTACTATTGCTGTGACACATGAAAATTTAGGATTCTACATTAATTGACTAGTTTTTAATTTAATTGTGAATAATTTTTTATTTATTTTAGTAAAAGATGGAATTTTTATCTTAGGTTGAAATTTTGGAATTTTTATGATCAGGTGAAAATGGGAAACAAGTTGAATGTGGTGGCGTTGTGTTTGTGTGTGTGGACCCTGTTGTTTTGTTTGGTTTCTTGTGTACCAAATGAAGGGTTACGTAGGATAGGACTGAAAAAGATCAAATTGGGACCCAACGACCTGAAAGGGTTGAAGGGTGATCAATCTATCATTAGGAAGTATCGTCTGGAAAACAACATCCTTGGAGGAATTGAGAAGGCTGATGTTGTTGCATTGAAGAATTACTTGGATGCTCAGTATTATGGTGAAATTACCATTGGTACCCCTCCTCAGAAATTCACTGTCATTTTTGACACTGGTAGCTCTAATACCTGGGTGCCATCTGTTAGATGTTATTTCTCGGTGAGTTTATATGTTATTTCTTATCCATCTTATGAATATTTAGCTTTGTAGCACCGATACTTCTGATTAAAGACCTGTCTATGTGTCCGACACAGGGACACCGACTCGGTGTCGTTGTGTTGTGTCTGGTGTTTGTGTTATCATCTGTGCTTCACAGATATTTAGCTGGTTTATTTATAAAATTATATCCTCACTTTTGGTTTTGTTGGTGCTGTTTTTGCCTGTTGGTGCAGCTTGCATGCTTGGTCCATGCCAAATACAGGTCTAGCCAATCAAGTACCTACCGGCCAAATGGTTTGTCTTCTTCTCTTTGTCTTTTAAGGGTCTGTATTTCTTTGTTTAAATTAGCTTCTTTCATATGCAGGGTTTGAAGTTTGAGACTTCTATAGTCTTGCTTTTACCCTGTAGAACTGCTACATAGCGCTAAATAGGCACCCTATTGTGAGGGTAAATTTTGGGTGTTTATATAGAAGAGTGGCTATGGAAGCACCTTCTCTCTTCATTTTTTATGGACCCTACACAATAAATTCTATTAATATAAATGAGTATTGTTGAAATATCCTGTAGTGATATACAATTGTTAGTGGGATCCATTTAGTAATTTCTTTTGAGTTGTTGTATTCGAGAGGTTGGGTATTTATTGAGCACTATCATAAAAAACTTATGAAATGAGTTATGCGTACACTTAGGTCCTGTTTAAGCACCCAAATGAGAGAGCTCAAATGTGGATGCTCTAACATAATATAAAAAAAATTATTGTAAATACCAATGTTTTTGTTTGTAATTCGGTTTGGCATAATATAATTAATGATTTAATAAATCATATTTGTTTATTTCTTTGTATCTTAGTTTTTTTTTTTCACCGAGAGTCTGTTGTTATTTAGGGACTTCTGCTTCTATTCAGTATGGTACTGGAGCTGTTTCTGGCTTCTTTAGCTATGACAATGTAGGAGTTGGTGATATAGTTATAAAGGACCAGGTAATGTTGATTTCCATTCCATATTTGGTTTCCTTCATACAGATGGAGAGGATTGTGTGAGTTCATTTGGCTTCCTTTGTGATATGTTGATCAATCAATTGATATGAATATTTTTCTTTTATTCCCTTCAGGAATTTATTGAAACAACTAGAGAGCCTGGAGTTACATTTGTGGCGGCTAAGTTTGATGGTTTGCTTGGACTTGGATTTCAAGAAATATCAGTCGGAAAGGCTGTCCCAATCTGGTATCTGTGCACATTTAAACATTCATTTATTGGTTTGTTATGATTTTTTTTTATCTTTATATTGAAAGGAGGCACTTTTCTGCCACAGGTACAATATGGTCGAACAAGGTCTTGTTAAGGATCCTGTATTTTCATTTTGGCTCAATCGTAAACCAGAAGAGGAGGAAGGAGGTGAGATTGTTTTCGGTGGGGTCGATCCTGCTCACTTCAAGGGCGAACATACTTATGTGCCTGTGACACGAAAAGGATATTGGCAGGTTGGCTAGGCTGTCAACTTGTTTGTTCATTAGTTTATGCTTATACTGCATCTTTTATAATATGTGTTAATTGCATTGTATTTTCTGGACAGTTTGACATGGGAGATGTACTTATTGATGGAAAACCTACCGGTACGTGTACAAAACATATCAGCTGAACTACTTGTTTATTTCTTCTATGACATGATATTGATATCACTTTGTTAGATGCGTCACGATTTTTATCCATTGATTCTGACTTCATAATATTGTAATCCAGGATATTGTGCTAATGATTGTTCAGCAATTGCAGACTCAGGGACGTCTTTGTTGGCAGGTCCAACGGTATGAATAAATGCTTGTAGATTTAGATGGCTTAGATTTAGTTTATTTTATTTTATTTTTTTAGTTTAATTTCATGACGTGTAAAGAATGCTTTTTGGTAGAACTTTTGACTAGCTTATTTCTATGATTAAATATATGTGGTTTTGCCTGTGTAGACTGTAATTACTATGATAAATCAAGCAATTGGAGCATCTGGAGTTGCAAGTCAAGAATGCAGGTCTTTTGTTGATCAATATGGACAAACAATTTTGCAATTGCTCTTGACTGAAGTGAGTAATCTATTCTTGTCATTGTTTTGTTGATTAAATTCTTGACCATGGCGACGAGTGTTGACTGTTGAGTGATTGGTCATTATTGAGAATGAATTTCCTTATGGTTTTCATTTGGTTCTGTAGACACAGCCAAAGAAGATCTGCTCCCAAATTGGGTTGTGTACATTTGATGGAACTCATGGTGTTAGGTAATCCCCAAAGATTTCTTTATTAACTTAAAGGACCTTACCGTATCTAATGCAACGAAGCACTAACTCTGACACATAGACACCGATAATAATTTAAAACAATAGAAGAGGCTGAAAGCAGCACTTGTGTTGGTGTGGTGTTAGTGTTTTGTTCAGTGTCAGGTACCATCGACACATGTTTGACATGTGACATACAATTATTTTAATGTGTCAGTGCTACATAAATCTAATGTACTGCAACTGCTGTTTTATTGAAATCTTTCAATTTTTTTCCTTAAGTATGGGTATCCAGAGTGTGGTTGAACAAACTGATAGAATATCATCCGGTGGTCTTCAAGATGCTTCCTGTTCTGTATGCGAGATGGCCGTTGTTTGGATGCAGAACCAGCTGAGGCAGAATCAGACAGAAGAGCGGATACTAAACTACGTCCATTCGGTAATTTAGTTTTTGTTTTGCTATTTTAGTTTTCAAATCCTTTCTTCCACTATTAACTATATCCTCATGATGATATTGCAGCTTTGTGATAAAATGCCTAACCCAATGGGACAATCATCTGTTGATTGTGCAAAGATCTCTTCTATGCCTGTTGTTTCCTTCACCATTGGTGGGAAAAAATTTGACCTTTCCTCACAAGAGGTATAATTTCAAATCAAAATATTTGCCTATTCAAGCCCTTAAAAATCGGAAATTAAATTCATTTTTAAACAAGTTTTTTTTTGCTCAAGTGAAACGGAGGGAGCAATAAATAGTCAATGGTAACATAGTAAGAAGATAATGAATCTCATGGAAAACATTTTTTTTATTGGTTTCCTTATTTTGTGTAAAAGCTTAAACAACACTTAAAATGGTTTCTCTGTTCCATGTTGTGTTTCCCTCATCCAATTTCCATTTGCCTTCTGCAGTACATACTGAAGGTGGGTGAAGGTTCTGCAGCCCAATGCATTAGTGGCTTTACTGCCTTGGATGTTCCTCCTCCACGTGGCCCACTCTGGTACATCAAACTTTAATTTGCTTTTGTGACACATAAACTATGACATTTCTTGAACAAAAAGAAAAATACACTGACATTTTTGTCTTTTGATTTTGATGCATTAGATTTGATAATAATCACTTAATGGCATTTGCATAAATGTAGGATCCTTGGAGATATCTTCATGGGGCGCTATCATACAGTGTTTGATTATGGTAAACTCAGAGTTGGATTTGCCCAAGCTGCATAGAGAATATGGTCATGCCTTGCAGAATGACAGCCTTTATTTGCTTGTAGTTTTTTTTTTAATTAAAAAAATTAGTATAAATGAACAAGAACTATAAAGGGAAAGAAGAGGTATAATTTCAAATCAAAATATTTGCCTATTCAAGCCCTTAAAAATCGGAAATTAAATTCATTTTTAAACAAGTTTTTTTTTGCTCAAGTGAAACGGAGGGAGCAATAAATAGTCAATGGTAACATAGTAAGAAGATAATGAATCTCATGGAAAACATTTTTTTTATTGGTTTCCTTATTTTGTGTAAAAGCTTAAACAACACTTAAAATGGTTTCTCTGTTCCATGTTGTGTTTCCCTCATCCAATTTCCATTTGCCTTCTGCAGTACATACTGAAGGTGGGTGAAGGTTCTGCAGCCCAATGCATTAGTGGCTTTACTGCCTTGGATGTTCCTCCTCCACGTGGCCCACTCTGGTACATCAAACTTTAATTTGCTTTTGTGACACATAAACTATGACATTTCTTGAACAAAAAGAAAAATACACTGACATTTTTGTCTTTTGATTTTGATGCATTAGATTTGATAATAATCACTTAATGGCATTTGCATAAATGTAGGATCCTTGGAGATATCTTCATGGGGCGCTATCATACAGTGTTTGATTATGGTAAACTCAGAGTTGGATTTGCCCAAGCTGCATAGAGAATATGGTCATGCCTTGCAGAATGACAGCCTTTATTTGCTTGTAGTTTTTTTTTTAATTAAAAAAATTAGTATAAATGAACAAGAACTATAAAGGGAAAGAGCAACCTCAGTATTGGACATTGGCAAATATTTATTTGCTAATAGTTTGTATAACTTTGCAATTAAAATGAGCCTAAAGTTGGGGTTGTGTTGTGTATATATCAAATTAATATTCTCGCAGTCCCTCCCCCTGCTATTATCATATATATCACTAGTGTTATGGGCCTCTACACTATGTATGGGCTCTCATGGTTGCTTATTTTAATGACCAAAAAAATTATTGCTATTTGAATCCTATTCTTTTAAGTTGTTTCGCAATCCATGTATGATGTGTCAGATGCATCAAATTACATGCAAAGGTAGAATAAAGAATAAAGAAATATACACATAAGAATAAAAAAGGGAAGGCATGTAAGATGCTTCAAACATGGTATTACAAGACACATATTTTGGCAAATAATAGATAGCACAAACAAAATAATATAAAATAGAGAATAAGGAGTTGAGAGAAGGTATTTTTCAAGCTGAATATAAAATGTTAATTTTAGTATTTTAGATAATTTGTATTTGGGACACAATTTTATGGTTTAGTGAGAGATAAAAATTTTAGTTTTTGATCCAATTTTTTTTAGCTTTTGATTTGAATTAAATGTCAAAGAATTTAATTTATATACATTGATAGTCGTAAAAGATAAAAAAAATCTATCCATATAATGTATATAAATTAAACTCAATATAAAACTATGTAATATAAAGGAATGTGTTGTGTTGAGATTTAAAAAAATTATTTTTACATAAACACAGTCTTGTAGATTATGGATCTTAAGCAAAAAAGATAATGAAAGAATTTAAATAGCTTATAAGAGTTTTTAAAAGATTTTTATAATCTAAGATTTTAAATTTTAGTAGATTTATATTATAAGAACACTTAAGATTTGAATAGACTTTATAGATTTATAAGCTTTCAAAAACTCTTGAAATTGAGTTAAAAAATGAACCTTTGAAATGAAAATAAATAATATAGCCGAATAAAAAAAATGCAAAATCAATACAATTTTATATTTAAAATTATCGGTTATTATCGTTTTGGACCAATTTTTCAAAATACATGGAGAAAATAAGTTCCTCGTTATTATTTTAACGATCATTATTATGATATGGATTACCTTGTAGATTATACATATCATACACTTCAAATATTTGTAGAAAGGAGAACACTTTTTTCAATTAAAAATTCACCAAAAAGTCTAACCTAATCCAATAAAATCTAATTTAGTTAACAATCTATTAAAATTTGAAAATTTTAGAATACTACAAAATATTTTATAAGTTATAAAAAATCTGAATTGAATACCATTAGATTTCTATTCTTTATTTTTAAACTTCAAATTATCCAAATTAAATACCACAAGACATAATTTTAGTGAATAATACAAGATAAATGTATTAGCAAATACAACCGGTTCCATATAGAAATTTTCTATAAGCAAAGATTTATTTACGAGAGGGATACTCAAATATGTTATATCATAAGTCTCCTTAGAGAGATTTCATACAAGCTAACATACCATTTCGAAAATCCATATCCTACCGTTATTGCCGCAAGAAATTTGGTTTTTAACAGACTAATTAATTGTATACTTAGTTGATTAGTCGTTTGCTTATTTAATTGGTTATTTATTTTCAACTAATAAAATGATATATTTGTTAAATTGTACTTTTGAAAATGATTTCCTTTTTGTATCAAGTGAATATTATGAGAAAAAGATTTTATTTCTTAGTTGTGTCTTCTTACTATACTCTAAAAAACATAGTGTACAAAGTTGAATTATAATCTAAAACCACTATGTCGACTAAGTTATTATAACTTGATATCAATTGATCATGTTCTCCATCATATTATCATTAAGGAATTAGACCTTCATACATATTCTAAACTTAGTAGACTAATATCTTTGTGGCTAATCAGACGTACGCCGACTAACAACTATAGATAATAACTATGTTTTTCACATGTCTATTAATCTAGATCAAATAGTTAGATTAAAATCAAGTTTTTATTTTTAAAAATTTAAAATTCTAATTATATTTCTCTACTGTCCCATCTTTAATCCAATGCAATGGTCACCAATATGTTGATAGCTCAAGTCATGCAATTGTTACATAATAAAATCCAAATTCAAAATTAGATCCCTTCTATTGGTTATTCAGGCGTTTAATAGGTGACTAAAGCCTGAGGGTGTGATGACGCAAGAAGCAATTCTTAATCTAATATGTACATCTCATTCAATAGATTAAATTAAAGGTAAAAAGTTATTAAATCTTTTAATAATTATTACTCAAAATATTTAATGATAGCTTGTACTGTACGACCTACGTAACACTAATAACGAAAGATTGGATTGGACGGGACAGAAAACGGTATTTAAATTTGGAAGGGTAAAGTAGAAGGTGGATTTAGCACCTTACAGCAATATTGCATGGTGCTGCAGCGTGACCTGATACTGATTCATGCATTGCACACTATATATAATAAGGTCCTAATAGATTAATTAAAGTAAGGATTACTGCAAAAATGGTTGGCGGCATGTGATGATAAATACAATATATACTCACTTTAATCATTGCCTTCCTTCATTTTCACGCTTCCTTTTATGCCGTTTAATTCCGCACGCAAAGCGTCAACGCTCACTTAAGCACCGCACTTTCCCACACCAAAAACTATACCATCCAAACTTAATTGCTCATAAATTATTTCCTACTCTTTCAAAACAATACACGCACATCTACTTTTTCTTTAAATCTCTTACTACAAATTATATAAAAAGATAAAAAAAATTTGAAAGTTAATTAACTTATTAAATAATGAATGTGTTATTTATAAACTATTTTTATTACTCCGATTTGCATGTGAGACTATTTAGATATACGGAAACATATATTATACCGAATCAACTTAATTTACTAGTACCACTAAGGGTCCAATCCAAGAAATTGAATTCTCACAACACGAGAGAGAGTGTCTGTTGTTTGTTCCATCGTTTTATTTTGTTAGTTAATAGCTACACTATGTGAATAGACAGGCTGGTTGGTATTTTTTAGATGAATGAGACTTAGTTAGTGCTACAAGTTAGTTGGCTTTGTCCTTTTCTTCTTCTTTAACCATATTCCAAACTGTCCAACTATCTTGCCTTTCAGGCATTCACTACCTTCTACCACTTTATACACTCATCATAGATTAAGTAAGCTACCTCATCCTATGCCTTTTTTTTTTTTTACTATTTGTTTTATCTATTCATATATCTCTCTCTCTAGATCTATATTAGTGCGTTTTGCCTTTAAATTGACTTTCACTGTTGGCTTTCGTTTTGCTTCGTATACAATCCACCTAAATAATATACTTATACTACTATAGCATAGTATGAAATTGTGGTTCATTTAAATTAAAGCATCGTTTGTACCTTTGATTTGACTTTAAAAATCAACAAAGAAGTAGTGATTAATTAGGAGGGAAGAAAGTGGACTAATCTGATTGTCTACTTCTAGTTTAGTCAATAATTGTCTACCACCAAATTAAACGGATCAATATAGATTAGGAAGTCAAAGTTCAATGTACCTATGTACATGATTTATTAATTGTTCTCTTTTAATTTGCCTAACTCGAGCGAATTCTTGTTCTAGTTGAATCCATTTCACTAGGAGATAATTTTCATGGTTTTCACAAGCACCCATATACCTATTAATCGAAGAAATCAAGGATTGTTTGGCAAAATTCCATATCTAGCTGTTACACTATACCATTCTATGTAACAAGGAAAAAAGGACCAAGGAAGTATATATAGTAAGTACCACGAGGATAGTTTCACTTTTACCAAAGACACTATGTAAACCAAATAATATATATAAATAATTTTTTGTCACAAATTCCGATATTAGACACTATATAAATATACAATTTTATTTTTTTTTATTTATGTTTTATTTCTTATCAGGTGATAATGATGAAGAAAAAATACAAATTTAAGATGTATTTTATAGGTGTTTGATGTACGTATACCAATTTTTTTGATAAATAAATATAATAGTAATATGGTAGGGAAAATAAGTCAATGAGTTTAACCACAGTTGGAAGCCCGGAAATCCAAAGAATAATATTTTTCTGGCTTTGATGGGAAAACAGTTAAAGATAACATTATTAAGAAGATTGAATAATAGAAGAATTTAACATATAAGATGGAATATGCCATAAAAATGTTCGATTCCATCCCCCTGTGTCCTTAATGACCTAATGATTCAGTGAGGAAGCACGCTGTCTAATTTAATTTGTTTTCCGTCATTCACCATGCCAATTATAATAGTTACTATACACACACTGCAATCTTTGCACATTCACTTAAGCATGTTCCACCATGTGCACCGTCTCCTTAATTAACCATTAACCAACCTCAAATTAATCATCCATTTTCACGCTTAATTAAATGCATATAGAGCTAGCTAGCTAGCGTGGCCGGCCAACATCAACAACAATCAAAAGTTTCTCATTTCATCCTCCTTTTGACACGTGGACCCCTCCCATCGTTACAAGACGGCGGCCGTCCATTGTACACAATCAAAACCACATTCAAAAAAAAAAAAACAAAAAAAACTTTCCACGTCATCATCATATATTATCATATGATATTCACATAACCTCTTACCCTCAACATTAAGCCAACCACAACACTCCAAATTAAACCAAAGTTTAAACTTTTACACTATATAAATATCAATGTCCTAATTAAGAAAGGTAACTCCTACTCTCAAATTCCACCAACAACAAAAAAATAAAACACTCTCTTTTCTAAATTTCAATGGATTGGATGAGAGGCAGAACCATTGGCCGTGGCTCAACCGCCACCGTCTACATAGCCGAGAATCGACATTCCGGCGAACATTTTGCGGTCAAATCTACAGAGCTTCACCGCTCGGAGTTTCTGAAGAGAGAACAAGAGATTCTCTCGAAGCTTAATTGTCCTGAAATTGTGGACTACCATGGTTGTGATGTCACGTTGGAAAACGGTGTTGAGTTTTTCAACTTGTTCATGGAGTATGCACCTTATGGAACTCTCTCCGATGAACTACGCAACAGAAATGGTGGAAATGGAATGGAAGAAGCTTTGGTCAAGTTCCACGCGCGCCGGATTTTATTTGGACTTCACTATCTTCATTCAAATGGGATAGTACATTGCGATTTGAAGGGACAGAACGTCTTGTTGACGGAACATGGTGCGAAAATCGCTGATTTTGGTTGTGCTCGGAGGGTTGAGGAGGAGGAGATGCTAATTTCCGGTACGCCGGCTTACATGGCACCGGAGGTGGCGCGTGGGGAGGAGCAAGGGTTTTCTGCTGATGTGTGGGCTTTGGGATGTACTGTTTTGGAGATGATCACCGCGAAAATGCCGTGGCAGGGTGTTTCTGACCCTGCGGCGGTTTTGTATCGAATTGGATTCTCCGGCGATGTGCCGGAGATTCCTAACTCTGTTTCGGAACAGGGGAAGGATTTTTTGAGGAAATGTTTGAAGAGAGATCCAAACGAGAGGTGGTCGGTGATTGAGCTTCTTGGACATGAATTTGTTGGAGAGTTTAAGGAATTGGTGTTTGATTCGGAAACTCCGACGACTGTGTTGGAACGAAGTATTTGGGACTGTTTGGAAAAAACTCAGGAGGTGGGTCCCACATTTGATTGTTGTTCCTCGGATTCTTCGAATCCTTTAGACAGAATTCAGAGGTTGTGTTCTGATGAGGCTGTTTGGGAATTTGATAATGATGATGAATGGATTACAGTGAGAAGTAATGATATGGAGTTTAATGCATTGTCGTTAGGAGAAATGGAAGATTATGAATCAGACACTGTTTGTGTAGTTGGTGATCATGAGATTGAGATTGAGATTGATTTGGAAAATTTTTATGAACCAGAAATTGTAATTGAATTGAGTAGATGGAATGCTATTGTTGATTATTGGTGTCTTAGTAACTGCAATTGTGTTAGTGATTTTTCGTTAGTTTGTCAATGTAGAAAGATTGTTTCCTGTGTAAAATTTGATCATCAGAATAAAGAAATTTTTATCATGCTCTGCTTTTTGCTTTCTCTTTGCCTCTTTAATTTCCCATTTTATTAGATAAATTCAACATTTTAAAATTTTTATTTGAAAATATAGTTTAATGGGATAATTTATGTGCCCAGCATAATAGTTAACAATGCCAAATCTAATCATATCCGTATGTTAATTTCTACTACTTCTAAATGAGTAGTGTTAAGAATTCACTTAAAATCTCTAAAATCAAATGTAGCCTCAAGCATTCTTTCTTGAATTGATACAATCCCTAGTCTATTTAACACTACATATTTGATAGTTGATTGATAGTGGCATGGTAGTATGGTATCCACCCTCCAATGGGGTCTGCAAGAAGATATCACGTTGCCTGTCCTAATTTGTTCTAGCTGATTTCTCAAGGAAGTTTCATCAGCTTTGAGGAGCTTATTTTTTGTGCTCTTGATTTGATTTTGCATCAGCAGTGTTGTTGGTCAATTTTAGTAGGTGCAACTTTTTAAATTCAAAAAACACATTCAAGTCTATAGTTTTTCTTATAGGTTTTATTTTCTAGGACAATTTTTTATTTTCTTACGTTGCACACTTTTTATTTTGTAAGATGTGCTTAAAAATCTGAAATATTATTTTTCAATTGCTACATACATGTGGAGGAGTTTTGTGTCTAAATAGGAATGATTGTCAAGTTAAGGAAAATTTGATGAAATGCATTTTGTCCTTATATGTGATTTACAGCGAAATTTGTTGTAGAATTTTTTTCTTAAATTATTAGAAAAACTTTATTAACAACATAGTATATCGAAAACCAGGAAATCTTGTTTCAGTTTGTCCAACTCCAAACATTAAATAATTCATAAAATGGATACGTGGACATCTGGCAGCACAATGTTTATGCTAGAACAGCTAAGATTTTGATAAACTACTAGTTATGCCGTTCTAGATTGAAGTCTAATAGAAAATGGTGTTGTGTGCTTTTTGCATTCTTTGTTCTGAACATGACAAAAGACGAACAGTATAATACAGATGTAACAAATGATGCTTATGTGTGACTTTGAGATCGGATATTGATATTTATATTTCATTTGAGAAAGAATAGACAATGTACAATCATCATTTCTATATTATTAAATATAACTATACAACACTGTAAAAAAAGTTTATACATACTTTTAATTGATTTTCATCATAATGATACATTGTAGTAGTAGAGAACGATGTATTTAAAATGATTTGTTGTACACTCTATGGTTAATGTGGTCATTGACATGAAATGCTCTCAAAACTAAATGGACAAAGGTATAGCCCTCATATATAGCAGCTGTTGTAATAGCAGAAATTGTTATGCAAGGCTCAGAAACACATGGAGCAAGCTAATATGTATTAAGTTTGAAGCTCTTTGTGGTGAGATTAATTTTCCCTTAATCAAAGGGGTTCATGAGCTGTCTAGATAATGAGCGTTTAGTGGTTGCAAGGGGGTATCACTAATGTAGCACATGTATTAGCACATTATGGTGCTGTTGTATTTACATCTGATTCTGACTTTGGGCTGCTGTGGCATATCTTGTGTTATTGCATGTAATTGGTTTTCTTTAATAAAATGTGGCTTTTTTGAAAAAGATAATTGCCATTTTTGTCGGCAATGATAAAGCAATGCTATTTACATGAAGGGTTTGTTCATGAAAAAACTCGTGAATTTCTAGTTAACCATAAAATTAATTCTTGGTCAAAAAACGTGGTAAATGGGTAGCTGTGATCTTTGTTAATTTGTGTGAGATTCTCAATTATGAACACTCACGATACTCGTGAGTCATATTGTCGTGACAACTAACATTTTTCCTTTAATTTGTGCGAGATTCTCAATTATGAGTGTATGTGATACTCTCATGAGCCATTTTATTGTGACAACTAACATTTTTCTTTAATTTGCATGAGATTCTCAATTATGAGCGCTCTCAATACTCTCGTGAGCCATTTTGCCGGGATAACTAGTGTTTTTTTTGTGTTGCTGGTAGCAAACCTAGTAAGCCAGCTAGTATATTAGTTATGGGGAACTTGATTGCTGCTCAAGTTATTGCAGGAGTAGATTGGAAACATAGTTTAGTTATAGGGAACATGTATTGGTACATAACAATCTTCAATACTACATTGGCAAATAACAGCTTGACACCGCATCTTAGAAACCGTTCTTCTTTAAGAACATATTATACCAATAATATTCTTTTCGTAACACTAGTGAGGGTTCTACTTGGAACCCACTAAAAGTATGTTAAGAACTTGCTTTGAGATTTACTATTTGGAGTGAAAACTCGTAGGAATTATTGGATCCTATGTGGCATTGTAGGGTTAGTTAAAAGAGACTTAAGAACCTAACTTATGATCTACCATGATGGCATTATCACATTTAAAAAGAAAAAGTATCTAAATCCAAAAATAATTAAATTTGCACAAATTTGTTAAAAACTTCAGCTGCTCAATATACTTGAGTAGGTACTTGCGACTCGTCTTTAAACAAATTCTTGGATCATATTATAGTTGGTACTTGGTATAGTAGCATAGCTGACTAACAAAACAAATGTGAACAAGAAAATGAAAAATTATGAAAGAAGTGAACAGTCAAGAGGAGAACACTGTCTGGCTCAAGAAACACATCACTTAAATAGAAACAGTGATAAATTTAAATAAAATTAAGTTCCAAGAGATATCAAGCACTATTTCAGGGCACGTCCTTTCATAGTGGCCAAACAGAAGCTGTAAAAGTTACATATGTGCAGAAAAAACAAATCAGCACTATATTTCTGTCATCACTGAAAAAAAATTCACAATTTGTTAGGACAAAATTGGTCCAAATTCAACTCTGAAGTGAAAATCCTCCTATTTCTTGAGAAGCAAGGATTGATAACCTGTTACCAGCAAACTGCCATGGAAATCCTGAAAAGTATAGAAGAAAAAGCCGCCGCCTTAAATGTTTCTTACATATTCTTCTTGGAAGCTGAATGCGAGAATCTTCGGTCAACAGATTGTAGTTGGTTGCGGAGGCTCTGGTTCTCCTCAAGTAAGCGATCATATTCAAGAAGGAACCCTTCAGATTGTTTCCTCAGAGCATTTACATTGGCTTCTGAAACACCGACCTCTTTATTTTTTGACTGCAGTTCAGATTCCAGACGATTAACTGCCGCTCTCAACTTTGCTGCTTCTTCCTCCATTGCCTTAGTATCCTCTGAAGTTGCGGCTTTTGCATCCTCAGACCCTCGCATTTGTTTCTTAACAGCTTCCATGCTCTTTCTTCGAATCCGAAGTTCTCTTATGTAATGGTGAAGCCGGTCTACCATGAGTGCAAGAAAAAGGACAGCCCCTGCAAATAATTGACCAAGGATAAATAATGCTCACAAGCCACAGAGGAGGTCTTTTAATAAATCATAAACTGATAGGACCCATGAAGAGAAAGGCCCAAATGAAGAAGAGAGTGCTGAATTGGCAAGTTAGATAGAGAGAGGGAGAGAAAATACACATGTTAAGGGAATATATATAGAGAGTTAGTGTCACGAGGAGGTTATCATCATACTTGTTATTCTGTTTTACAGTTTCTAGTGAACAGAGGGTATTCATCTTCTAAAGGAGCTTTGCTCGGGGTTATTGGAGGAAACTCTTGTAATCATTTTCTTAGTTTTCAATCATCAATTCCATATTCTTATTTCTCTTAATTTTGGGTTGCTAACAAAAACATTAAGGAAACAATCGGTTCAGAAACTCAAAACAGTATCGTTTCGGTTGGATTGGAACTGTAATTTTACTCTTCAGCTATGTTTTTTAAGATGTGACTGGTGTTGTGAAATATCAAAGAACACAGCAATATTTTGAAAAATTAGGACATATGTGGAATCTATCTAATTACATACAATCTGAGCTGAGGTTTAACACCATACTAGAGCTTTCTAGTTGTGAGACAGAATCCTATAAATTGAAAATCATATATTACATCTGGTTTGTCCCAAGTAGGTAGCTCGTTGAGTGAGAGCTAAGGGACATAGAAAGAGTTCTATGCCGGAGGTCTAAGGTTTCAAACCCTGGAAAGTAACATAATCACTAACTTAGTAACATTAGCCTGTAAATCTCTCTGCCACCAATAAGTCAATAACCAATACCACAAGAAAGTAAAAGATCATTTTCCAAAGCTCACATTTTTCATCTAGTTTAGAAGCTCAAATATCTTATGTATGTTGCCTCAACATTCATTCCACCACTCTTAAACATGGAAGAAATCAGTAGCAAAAAGAACCAATGAAGCTTCAAGTACAAGAAAAACATAATGCAAAGGACTCATAAATTATTTAGGCAAGTTATCTATCAAACACAGATACAAGACACATAAACAACACTATTAATTTGAGAGTGATTAAATGTAAGCGCATGAGTTAATGTCGGCGTGTTAACCTATTATTAGACACCAGACTCAGACTCAGACTCAGACTCAGAGTGGTCTTCAATATGAAGTGTTGATGCTACATATCAAACAATGGCACAAAACAGAACTACAATTCAACCTCCAAACCTTTAAATCAACCAACAAAGCATTCCCACATAAGAATCAAATACAATTTAATCATGCAACATGAATAAATCAAATGCATAAAAATTATAAACGTTTGAAGAAGCCATAAGAAAAAGAAAAAAAACGATACCCATGAGTGTTGCTTCGAGAAGATGCTTGGCCATAAGAACCTGATCGGTAGGATTAACAGCAGCAGCATCTTCGATCCCACGTTTTTGAATCTTGAGCATGCTATAGATACTAGAAGACAATACAACAAGAAGAGTACCAGCGATAGTTTTCACCATGAGGGGTCCACGTCCTCGTTTCAAGCGATCCAAAGCCATTATCACAAGTTTCCTCAATGGGGTTTTGAATAACAGCAATGCTATCATTGCCGCTTCACAAAATATGATCGTGAATAATAGCTGAATCATCTTCTACACTGATCAATTCGATTCAATTGAAATTGTTTTAGATCTTAACTTGACGTGAATTGAATTGAATTGAATAGATTGTTATGTTAGAGAGAGAGAGAGAGAGAGAGAGTGACACGCGCAGAGATTTATGGGGCTAGTGAGAGAAAGGTTGTGTATTAGTGTTAGTATGATGAATTAATGAATCTAAATCACGACGACAATTGAAGAGAAGAAACAGACACCAGAGAGAGACTCATTCAAAAGCTCAACAAATAAAATAACCATTTCTTCCTCGCTTTATAAACATTTCATGTTTTCCTATTTAGTCCTCCATTTTTTTTCATTATTGCCCTAACTTGCCACTTTTTCTAATTTTGCGTCACATTCATGGTGTGTTTATTAAGGGCAACTACTAAGGTGCAAAATTTCACATGTCATTTACATGGATTGCGATTTACTGCAGTTAAATAAATGACGCAGTCACGTTGTTGAATTTAAATCTGCCGTCAGATTCAATTAACGGCTCAGATCTAATGTTTCTCCAATTTTTCACTCTAAATCCAAAAAGACCCACCTTCACTTTACCCGATTATCTCCATTGCGTTATTCTAAACCCAATTTTTTCCAATACTTCCATTTTCAAAGGAGAGACGGGAGCAAGGAAAATAGGAAATAAAAAAAATTAATTAAATAACTCCTTAATGATCAAGAATGGAAAGATATTGAAGTTTATATTCTTAAACATAAAATGGAATTGCTTAATTGCTAACATGTACTTCAATGTGATAGAAAAAATGTCTAAAATTCCTAAGTTTTAGATCAAAATTGTGAAGTTTCTAAGCCATTCATTCAATCTGACGGCAGATTAAGTTTCAACAGCTTGACTGTGCCATTTCTTTGAATGCATTGAATCGCAATCCGATTTACATGCGATACATAGTCCACGGTTGATAATAATTTTAAAATTACTTTTTTTTAAAATAATTATTGTTTAAGGTTTTTTTTTTCTTCTTATTTTTAGCAATCAAACTGCTATACAAATAATTATATATATGAAAACAAATTACATATCTTACGCTGTCCAAACTATATAGGATCATTTAAACGTGGGGATTTATGTGCTGTCCAAAGGAGACATTCAGTATTAATATAAAAACTCTTCTTTGTCGTGATGTTTATTGGATAGAGTAGCAAAGCAATACATCATACAAAAACGAATAAGGCCTGCAATTAATTATTTAAATTTTTGCATTTGTTTCCAATAGTACTCAACTCACAATGCAGAGATGAGAAAACCAAAAACTAATTAGATGTGAATCAAAATTAACAACTGGTTGAACCAACTTGATAAATAATAGCAGCAAAGTTAAACTCTATCAATTTCATATATTTACAAAAAAATAAAAATAAAACCATGATAGTTAGTTTCTATAGACAGTATAGTACAACACATTTAATAATAACAACAATACTAGAAAAGCTTGCTTGCAAACTCTTCACAAGCATCATCATCATCTAAGGAAGGTAAAAAGTCAGAAAATTGCCTTAGTTCTGAGACACTCCTACCTAATTGTAAAGCAAGTTTAATTTCAAACAACTCACCATCTTCTCTTTTAAGAAAATCGTCTTCATTTAAATTTACCTCTATAGTCTCTTCCATGAGCTTAAAGAAACCACTAGCTCCCCTATAAAACTCAAACACCATCCCAACTTGTCCACCATGTTCTATAGTATTAACAACACTTGCCAAACCTCCACAAATAATAGCAAGCATCACAGGCCAAGTTGAATTAACAGAGCCCAAAAAAACAGAACCAACTGCTGCAAGACAAGTTAGTATTGGACCAGAAACTGCTAATATTTTATTCAACTTCAAGAAAAATTCACTCAACTTCAATTTTTTTCCCATATCCTTCTTTTTCAAAACCATCACAATCTTTTTCATTTCCTCTTCCAACCTTAAATCCCATCCATTATTATTTTTCAATTTCCCATTTTGCCCTTTATATTTTTGCTTCCTTTGTGGCCACCATATTGCTGGTTTAACATTTTGAGGGAACTTCTCAATCATTGATCCTAACAAAGGAAGAGGAAAAGCTTTATCCAATGCCAAAACTTTCTCCATTGCTTCATCAACATCAAATTCAGTAACATTCCCAAGAACAAGCCTTGTTTTGAATTCTCCTTGAAGCTGCTTAAAGAATCTAACAGCATTTCTCTGTTCTTCTGCAAGCTGTGATGGCTGAACTTTGTTCATCAACAGAAGCAAACCAGTGGAAGCCATGTAAAGAATTGTGGAAGAAACTTTCAATGCTAAAAGAGGTGATTCAACTCCACTTGATGAAACTGATGCAAGACCAATCATTGATGCAGCAGAAAGTGTCATCATGTTGATTGATGACAGCAGAAGATGGTTCCAATTGTCGCGTTGGATTCCAATGTTTTTGTGCATTTCTAATCTATCTGATATGATTTCCATAATCATGTGAAGCTTAATAACCTCCTTTGAATTTGAGGTGCTTCTGTTAAATGGTATTGAATTGTTATTGTTATTGTTATTGTAAGGATCATTGTTCTTTACATGAGATGTTGCTAAAGTGTAATTATTTAGATAGTTTAATCTATTAGGAAGCTTTGGAATGGAGATTTTGGTTATATGAAACTTGTTTGTTGCTGTAATTTTTGTTGTATGAGAATAAGAAAAAGAAGAAGAAACTTTGTTTGAAATCATAAAGGTTTCCATGTGCTATTATCAATGGTGTGTGAAAATATTTAATAATATATAGTTGTTTTGTTTTTAATATATGAAGGGTTAACTAATGGTAGATGAGTGTATAGAATTGGTTTGAGAATGAATTATATGAACTTATAGTTATAGCACATGCATAGATATATAAGCAGATAAATCAAATAATTTAGATTGATAAATTTTCCATTTCCTAATTCCAAATATTGGGGAATATAGTTCGAGGCTGTGAAATATTTGTCGTCTTCACTTTGGAAACTTGTATTCCGAGTAGAGTACTTGAGATGTTGACTTTGAACAGAATTAACGAGTAAAACAACCCTGTATACCAACTACTACAATATTTTGTTAAATAATTAAGACCATGCCAAAAATATAATATAAATATAAATATGTATATATATATAAATAATAAAACCCTGCAGGCTGAATGTTTTAAAGAAATTATGTCACATACTCACATGGCTATATGGCACTATGTGCTCATTGCTTAATATTTAATTAAGTGCATGGATATGCATTTAAATTGTTAAAATATTGTGACTGAGTATAATAGTAACGGATAAGTAACTCCAAGTCCTTTCTTCTAGAATATATTGTTTTTCATTCACGTGGGTTAAGTAAATTCTTTTGCACGGTTGATGACCAGGGAACCGCGGTTCTTCGCAATCACACTTACAGTCCATCATAAATTAATGTTATGTATATGTGTACTCATGAGTAGGCACGAGGCTAAATTTCAAGTTATCATATAGGAACACTCATTATTTTTTTATATCTATTAAACAATTCATTTTCTCTTTATCTTATTTCTATTACATCACCAATATATCATATATATATACTACATTATTTTTTTTTCTTTCTTTTTCTTTCAAAATGTAAAATAGATGTGTGTCTATACCAAATATTTTTCATAAATTTCTGTAAAAGAAAATTGGGATCAGTTCTCTTATTTTAAATGTTACCAACTTTATTACATTGAAATTTGATTTTTTATTTATTTATAAATATTCATAAATTTTGATAGAGGAAATTTGGATAGTTATATTCTAAGTAACATTTATTAGAAAAAGTTGTGTTATCATGGAAAATATGTACAAAAAAACAAATCCGACCAAAATCAGTCACTTTTAGAGTTTCTTTATATTATTATGGTATAGATATGCAGAAAAATGAGTTCAAATAATGAAATTATATAGAATTTAAATTACATGACTCATTTCTTTATACACGGTCTATAATACACGTATCAAGTTTAACACTGCCTCTTACTCAAAATGGTCAAAGGGTTCTTTTTCTGACCACTCACGTTTATCATTTTTGGACATGTAAATGGAGCCAAAGATTTATTTCATGTTCACATACATATCCGTTAGCCATTTCCATGTTGGATATAATACTTCATTTTTCATATTAAGTGTTTTATTTAAAATATTTAAAATCGTGATGATGATGTTGGAAGGCATTACTCAGAGAGACATGAAATAACATATTAGAGTAGGAGATGACAGCTGCGAACTAAAGTTCATTGGCTTTGTGACAAGGACAGAAGTACATAACTTTTTTATGCAATTGAAGTGGTCCTACGAAGTAACAAAATTTCTAACGTGATAAAGCTCTAGATCCAATGGTTTGAACCTAGCCTTTTATAAGTGCTTTTATAATTTATATGGTATGGAGAATCACCACAAGTGTAAGGTGAATGGAAAGTTGGGACTTGGGAGAAGTAACTCTTAAATTTGACATAAGTAAAGTCTATGGCAGAGTGAAGTGGAACTATCTTTTGAAGGTCATGCTCAGAATGTATGTTCATGAGAAATGGATGAGTATGTGCTTCCAAATAGTTTAGCAACTCAGTTTAGGAAGGGTTTGAGACTTAGTGATCCTTTGTCCCCTACTTCTTTATCATTTGTGCACAAGACTTGACGACCCTAATGAGTTGAATCAATAGGAATAAAAAAAGTACTTTCTCCATCATGAAGCAGCAG